>NW_027643526.1:0-140000 GCF_032717465.1 Coenobita brevimanus
ATGTACTGTATTTCAATGTGAACTGTTTACCAGCCTTGAAGTTTCCCCAAAAAACAAGCCCAAAACCCAGCCAAATGAGCCCAAAACAAGTTTAAAGCCAATCTAAATGGCCTAACAGCTGTCAAAGGAAGCTAACCTAACACCTGTACAAAATAACTCACTAAAACCAATAATATAAAATACAGAAATTCATCGAATGTGTCTGGAAAACATCAAGCTTAGTAAACTTTGTACCCCAAAATAATAATGTTCACCCCACCTATGGCCAAAGCACATTAATCTAGCTCAAAAAACAGAATATAAATAAAACTAAATCAAAAACATAAGTCTACGATATAATCAAATTAGGTAAAAAATCAAAACCCATCATAAAACAATGGTTTAGACATCATCGGGCGGAGTATGATGGTATTTCTACCCCCATCGTTAAATAGGTGTATTGCATCTAGGGGTTTCATTATATGAAAGTATTATTGTACTTGGGAAGAAGTGTTAGGGAACTGCCTTAACTGATGAGAGGCAGGCCATGATTAAAAACTCTGGCTAAAAGCAATGAGTCAAGAGAAGAACATAGCTGAGGATAGCTGAGAGAAGGCTGGCAGACAAAAGCACATAAACTGGCAGACCAAAGCACATACAGAACATAGCAATTATAAAGGTAGGCAGAAGAAATGCACATAAGAAGCACAGAATATGCTTTTGACAGAAACACAGCACATAAAGAACATGAAAATGTAGCTACAAAAACCTGCAAGAACAGAGCACGTTGCCACAGAACATGCAAGATTAACTGCAGAAGACTGGCTGAACAAAACATAAACAAAAAAAACATGAAAGGATAACTTTACAAGAAATTGGAAAAACAAAAAGCATATGAAGGGAAAACTTAAGGTGGGAGTTAGATCATGCTAGGTCTGCTCCTGTCGTGACTCATCTATAAGCGTAAGATGTAAATAGCAAAGAAAATTATCACGCGAGCGGATGGCACAACCTACATGAAGCCACATTATAAGTTGTATGGCAGGCACTGTAACTCCTTTTTGTTAATGATTTATCTTCCTTTTTGCAACTCAGTATTCTCCTACATCACTGTATTCATTATTAGGTGCATACAAAAGGATGCAGAGATGCAATGAGAATGAATCACAGAGATGTGTTAAGTCTGCAAGAAGCAGCTTACAACGGCGTATGACTGTGGGTACTAAAACATGTTGCATATTATGGACAATTTATTTTTCACTGTGGGATAAAAAATTACAAGAGACACACATAATTAAACATTCCCCACCATTCTTACACAACTGCAGTCAACTGACATTCTCACACAATTGCTCAGACATCTAACATTCTCACACAGTTGCAGTTATCTAACATACATACACAATTGCAATCATCTAACTCTTCAAGGGGAATAAAATACAGTTCTTTGGGGGATAAAAAATAAACATTCATGTCGTTTATTTATGCCTATCTCTGCAGGGTGGGAAATTTGCCTCTTGATATCTTAGGTGTGAGGAGCTTCATCTGCCACTGTCAGGCTGCATCAGATGGCATGGGTCTTCTTGGGCTGCAGATCCAGGGGCCTGAACTTCTGTAGGTGGAAAATGCTGAGTTAATACTACATAGATTTCAGCCAATAGAACAGAGCCATTCCTACAACATAGAGAGTCACTGGCCTCTGGTTTCTGCTTTCCCCCCCCCCCCCCACATACACACACAGTGGAGCAATAAATGGCAAATGGAATTTAATGTGGACAAGTGTCATGTAATTAAGTTTGGCAAAAGTGAGAAAAGATCAGACTGAGATTATAAGTTAGGAAGGTCAACCCTACACATATCAGAAAGGGAGAAGGACCTAGGAGTGATTATCAATAACAAACTATCTCCGGCTGACCACATCAGTGAGAAGGTACATAACATGTATACATTGCTTGCTAATATGAGAATGGTATTCACATACATAAATGAAGACATTCTGAGAAAGATAATAACATCATGCATCAGACCAACCCTGGAGCATGCATCAGTAGTCTGGAATCCTCATCTCAAAAAACACATAGATAAGACTGAAAAAGTACAAAGGGCAGCTACAAGATGGGCACCAAGTTTAAGGAATCTAAGCTATGAAGAAAGACCAGAAAAAACTGAACCTACCAACACAACAGGAGTGAAAGAAAAGAGGAGACATGATTATGCTAAAAAAAAATGCATCTCAGGGAAAGAGAAAAACAGACATAAATGAATATATACCCTAACCTATGGGGAAGCATCAGCAAGAGGACATTGCAAAAAACTACATAAAAAGAGAGGTGATAAAGATGTAAGGAAATTCAGTTTCCCAAATAGAGACAGTGATCAGTGGAATGCACTGAATGAAATAAGCGTGTGCCAAAGCTATTCACAAATTTATGGATATGTATGATAAAAATGGTTTAATACACAGAACAGTATGAGCCTGACTCATTCATTCCTGTAAAGATACAATTAGGTAAAAACACACACACACATACACACACTTTCAAGAAGAAGCATTAGGCAGTGAACTGGAAGGCCCACATCCAGCTGAAAGTACCAGCATCCAGGGCAGCCACAATGCAACTTGTGTTATGCAACAGGCTATTGCAGCTTCTCATTTACTGTTCTTTCCCATTCATTCATTCTCATCCAATTATTACTGTTCTACAGGGAATAAAAACTCATTTACAATACAGTACCCATTACCAAACCCAAACAGCCAATTTCCATTATATTTTTTCATAGTGTAAGTAAATAAATAAATAAAATAACACATGACTTAAATTTCAGGGGTTTAAAAGATTTCCCCTTTTAGCTTATTTTTCTTTTTACTCTAGCTTGGCCAGTTATACATACTTCCCTCAACTCCCTCCCTCTCCTCTAAAAGGAGAATGGTGAGCTACAAGAAGATGGCATCTCTGGCCTGTAATTCACTGGGTTCACATTCAGATAAGCCTAGGGTTGTGGTTACTACTACATTACTGTTTATAACACTACTTACAGTACCTGTACTGTACTGTACCATACTGTACAACATTCTCACGCATTCACTCTTAACCCAAAATTTATTGGACCAAACAATGACATGAAATAACAAATAATCAATCACCGCTTACTTCACTCAATTAAGCACATAGAAAAGGGATACAGTAATATAATAACAGCTGACACACTATTGTTGGTTAATTTTCAGCTGACAAAGCTGGGCCACTTCCACACCTTGAATACCAAGTCAAGGGCATATGAAATTCTGTAAGCCTTCATTATGAGGTAGGAATCTCCTTGGTTGCTTGTCAAACTGACTCTCATCCAACTACATTTGGCCATCAACTGAGCTGAAAGAGGTTAGGATCTGAGCCGGGTTAAAACAAACATGCAAATATGTTGTTACCTGGTTCATAGCACTTCTGTATATTTGGTGCCATAATGATGCATGACATCTTGCCCATTAACTTGCTTGTCTGCTTCAGCCCACACACAAACCTCTGCCTGTCAAAAAAAAGGGAGTTACAATTTGGCCTAAATTAATAGCATGAATCCAACGATGTATTAATCAACTGTATTTTCATAACTACCAGATTATTTCATTTTCCTTTGGAAGACTTTCTATGGTGATGGGGTTGATGGAGGGTATTTCTAACCTCTCTACTTCAAAGTCTCTCTTATGCTGAATAAAACTGTATCATGAGAGAATAAAATAGAAAATATCACTCTATTTTAATAGGTTAGAGCTGTTTCACTTTAAAAGCTGTTTCATTATTCTGCTGCTGATGAATTAACATCTATTAGTGGTAGGTGGGGGCGCTCACCATCCACTCCCTCAACATAGTGCTGCTCTCAGGTGACTGTTCTCTCCTCTCTGCCTTTCTTCTTCTTTCCTTCCTTCCTCTTCTTTCTTTCATTCTTTCCTTCTTTCTTTCATTCTTTCCTTCTTTCTTTCTTCTTCCTTCTGTCTACAGGTGACTCTCCACTGACTGACATGGCAAATGGTCTCCTGTACATCAGGAAACCATTTACTACGCTGGGTGATAACCACATAACCAAACTGTGGCACCTGGTGGTTTAGTGGGTAACTAAGGCACTCCTGCCAGATTAAGCCAATGTAGGTTTATATCCAAGGGGTGGTTGGGGTTTATTGCTCAAGTAATGCCACTCAGGGATGAGTGAGGCTGGTCACTCTCATCTTAAATGTCTGGACCAACTTGCCTAGCCCTGGATTCCTACACTCCTCATGGGGCAACACAGGATTAGATAATGATGATGATGATGATGACGATATTCACTTAAAGTTACTTATGATTCATTATAAAGTTGCTCACAAGTTAGAAATGAATGTTTTTAAGCTTTAACCACTCAGTCACAAACCAAAAATATGTCTCACTTAGGGCGGTTTCACTTGAAGCAGGTGCTGGCAAAGAACGCCTTCATGTGCCAGTAGTCCGGTGCCTATATAACTCGGTGGTTCCACTGCCTGGTTTTACAAACAACCATCAATTTCCTTCCCATCCCCTAATTGAAAAATGGTGGACTGCAGAAAAATGTCAGCTTCAGCCTATAGTCCACTGGCTTCTTGTTTACATAGGCCTGGGATCACAGTTACTACTACTACTACTACTACTACTACCTGTGCTACAACAGCAACAACAAAAATTATCAACTGACTTGATGGCACCCTTGGCAGGGTCCCGTGCATACAGTCACCTCTGGAACAGAACCACAGCTTTGAGCAAATCTGCTGCCACTTCATTAATTTCATCTGTCACAACATGGGTGCAGTACCTGGGGAGAGGCGTCAGATTAGAGGGTTTTCTCATCAATTCACCCCGAAGGTTAATCCATCCTAAGTCATTTCATTCTTACTAACCTAACCTAACTTGACCTAACCTTCACTAACTGAACATTACTACCGGTAAATCTAAGGTAATCTAACTTAACATGCTGGTAATATAATCTTACCTAACCCAAGCTAACCTAACCTAACAACATAACATAACCATATCTAACCTAACCCAACCTAGCCATATCTATGCTAACCTAATCTACTTACATAAAAGCCGTAAAAAATAGACCAAAAAAAAAAACTGTAAAAAGTTTACTAACATGCAGTAAAAAGTTTACTGTATAACAGTGTCATCAACACCGGCCACAGGCACCCACATCCAGCCATGTATTATATGTGTTTTTGTCTTAATTTGGGCTTTTCATACTGTACTTTACAAGTAATATACAGTACAGTATATACCACATACCTGTATATATAGTACAATATACAGTACAGTATTCAGTGCATAAGTTATGGTAGTTGCTTAATGTCCAGATCACTTAACATCTTATTTTTCGGAACGTACTGTGGACACCGAGTGGCAAATACCTGTATAGCATATGACCAAACCAACTAAGCACACTCCCTTCTACCCTATTACCAGTAACAACATACTACCTAACCAATATTCAATACATCAGTGCACCTAAACCCCACCATACGATCTTCCATTGTGCAACTGTTTGCTTATATGATCTTTATATTTTGGCATCTTTTTCGACAAATAATCACCAATTTCCCATATAAGATTGCTATGATCCCTACATCTGATATACAACTGACTGTTTTTTTTCCACAAACGTAACTTAATCACACAGAGGGATCTGACTGCATTTCAAGTGGCTCACAATTAAAAAAAACACCTACTCTCTAAAATTACGGTGATGGACGGGATCTGCCAGCATCTTCAGTTCCTGAAGTATTATCCACCGGGCTCTCTCTGCATTCATGCGCGTCTCACCCTTGGAATTCTCATCGTTCTCTTCTTTCTTATCTATTTCACCATTATTTCCACTGTCTAGGTTTTTCTCAGCCTGAGATTTTTCCCCTTTCTCTCGTTTCTTATCTACTTCACACTTAGTTCCACTGTCTAATATTTTCTCAACCCTCAATCTTCTTCCTTTCTCTTCTTTTTCATCTATTTCACCCTTGTTATCACTGTCTAATCTTTCCTCATCACTGGATTTTTCTCCTTTCTCTTGCTTTTCTACTTCATCATTAATTAAACTATCCATCTTCTTCCCATCACTATATTTCTCTCCTATCTCCTGTTTCCTCTCCTTTTCACCCTTCATTTCACTGTCCAGTTTATCATCGTGTTCAGTTTCCCCCACATGGCTCGTCTCCTCAGTCAGTGTCGACTCCTTCCTAACGGTCTCTTCATCCCGTTTCACCCCCTCCTTTTTCTTTCTCCTCCTCCTTGACAGGTAACAGGTCCGCTGGTGTTGATGAACTTGTAGGAGGTTGTGTCTTCTGTCTCTCTATGGCTCTCTTTGCTTCTGCTGAGTTGAGAAGGAAAAAACTGTAATTACATTATCATCATCGTCAACATATGGAAAATAACCCATTCTGCCCATGGTTGTCATTTCTATTTATTCTCGCTACCACCAGATGATATCCAGGTAATTTAGTTATGGGGTATGTCTATCCCCCTTTCTTAATACTGACTATGACAAAACACAAGAATAAGTTTCAAAGCAAGCCTGAGGACAGTAAATCACCCATGGGGATGAGGGTGGGTTCATGGAATGTGGGAAGTTTGAGGGGAAGAGCAGGGGAAGTCGTTGAGGCATTCAGTAGGAGGTGGGTGGATGTGGCGTGTTTGCAGGAAGTCTGGTACAGGGTGGATCAGCCAGAAAGATTGTTGGGAAGGACTGTTATTATACGTTGTTTTGGCAGGGGGGGACAGACGGATATGGGTGTGTTGGTGTGATGGTTGCGGAGAAATCTATCTATCTATATACCTAGGCTGCTTCCCCCAAGGAAAGGGAGGTAGCCGAGACAGGACGACACACTCCCCATTTACTCATTCATTGCTGTCGGGCCCTGCTGCGGATGTCATTGATTGCGGAGAAATAGGTGGAATATATTATGAATGCTATGAGAGTAAGCAATAGGATATTGGTAGTGAAAATTCTATCCAGTAGAAAGATAGCTGCAATTATATTGGCATCTGCTCCACAGGCAGGATTGGATGAAGCAGAGAAAGATAGATTTTGGGATGATTTAATACGTGTGTAGTAGGTGGTATGCGGAATCATGAGATAGTGGTTTTGGGAGGGGATTTAAATGGTCATGTAGGTGAAGCAGCACAAGGTTATGCAGGAGTACATGGGGGATGTGCGTATGGAATAAGGAATGCGGAAGGGGAAAGGATACTCAAGTTTGGGGAGGCAACAGACATGATTGTGTGCAACACATATTTTAGGAAAAGAGACAGTAGGTTAATTACGTATGAGTCTGGGGGAAATAGCAGTCAGATAGATTATTTTCTGGTTAGGTGGGCTGATAGGAGGTTAGTGAGGGATGTTGAAGTTATAGGAAGTGAGGAGTGTGTCCAGCAGCAGAAACTATTGATTTGTGATATGGTGCTTAAAGAACGAGTGATGAAAAAGAGGACTTATGTACCTAGGAGGAAAATATGGAAGCTGTAAAACCAAGTACAGCAGTAAGGGATGCCTTCTATAGCGAGTTGCGGAGAGTGGTGGCTGAACAGGGAGCTGCAGACAGAGGCATTAATGAACAGTACAGAGCCCTCAAGAACAATCTCTTGACAGTTACTAAGGTAACATGCGGTTGGACAAGAGGACCATCAAAATATAAAGTAACCTGGTGGTGGGATGATGGTGTAGAAGCTGCAGTTAAGGAGAAAAGAAGGTTTTTCCTGGAATGGTAGAAGGGTGGTAGCAAGAAGGAATACTTGACTGCCAAGCGTAGGGCTAGAAGAGAGGTATACAGGGCGATGTCAGTCACAGAGACTTTACTTGATAACCTAAATCATGGGGAAAGGAAAAATATGACATTTAAGGTGGCAAATCAGATAGAGAGGGATAATCAGGATATTATAGGTGAGCAGTGTGTGAAGAATGATGAAGGAAGAGTAGTGGTGAACAGTGAGGATATTAAAGATGCATGGAGAGAGCATTATAGCCGGTTGTTGAATGGGGAGTTTGACTGGGACAGGGAAGGTTTGAGCCAGCAGATCCAGTGTTTGACCCTTGGCCTATGAATAATGCTGCTACTGTGAGTGAGGAAATAGCAGGATGATGGTGGGGAAGGCAGCAAGTGTGTCTGGGTTGACTGCCGAAATGTTGAAGCCCTTAGGATATATAGGGGTGAGGTTAGTCACTGACCTGATAAATATGATTATTTGTGAGTGTGTTGTCCCATATGATTGGCTGGAGTATAATTGTAAATGTGTATAAAGGGAAGGGTGATGCCCTGGAAAGAGGAAATTAAAGAGGTACAATCAACCCCCTGCTATCGCGCCTAATTGGTCACAGGAAACACGTGTGATAGCTGAATGCGAGATAGCTGAACTGAACAATCAATGGGAAAATTTCTAATTGGTTTTTTGGTGGCCCATTTTTCTAACTTTCAACCACTTTATGCCTACGATTTCCAGCCAATCTCTCCTCTACCATGAAATAAAGCATTATTACATTAATAATAACATTATAATGAATAAATAAACAACATAAAAGGCCATCAAACTTTTACAAGGATTACGGCTTGGGTGGTTTGATGGGTTCCGAGGCTTGGGAGTGGCTTAGTTGCCGCCAGATCTCTTTAGCTGTCTCCATGATTTCTTAGTGTCCACAGCTAAAGGGGGTATCACACGGTGCATCGTATCAGGAATGGCTGAGGAACATTTAAGTGGAACAAAACTTGGACGCTATCACACACATTCCTCACACTGTCGTCAGAGCCCCGTCTCAGTTGTAAACACATGATTACTTTATCAACATCACAGTTTTCTCTGCATAGGAAATATTACCTCTTTATAAGGGTTTCAAAATTATTGATATTTATTCTAAAATACAGTATTAATAAGTATTCAGTGCTAGGCTAAATTTCAATGCTGTAGTACAATATATTCTGTCAAGTTGCCTGGATTTTGGTCACACTGTTTTGCCCGTCGTATCCTCGGCAGGAATCCATTCAGATGCATTCCAAATGCCTGTGGTATCATCAGCAATTTTACCATGTTACCGTTCCGATTAACCATCGTATCCTCGGCAAACCTCGTATGAAGGGCCGTGTGAATAAGTTTCGCTTAGCCTGTCTTCAAACTCAACGCGTGATAGCTGTCTTGGGGTGCATGATAGCATGTATGGTTGCACATTTGATGTGAGCGCGATAGCAGATAACCGCGATAGCTGAACGCGTGATAGCAAGGGGTTGAGTGTGTGTGTGTGTGTGTGTGTGTGTGTGTGTATATTCTTTCACAAAAGAACAGGGAGAAAGTGAACTTGGAGAAGCCCAAATGGAGAAACCAAGAATGAAATCGACTTCACTATAGCAAATAAGAATAACACAATCACAAATGTCACAGTTGTCAACAAAGTAAATATTGGAAGTGACTATAGAATGGTGGGTTGCACAGAAATATTTAATTTCAAAAGTGAAAGAAAGAAGATGATTAAAGACAAAAAGATATGCCCAATAAAAGTCAGCGAAAACAAAGCAGCTTTTCAGTTTGAAATAAGGAACAGATTTCAGGCTCTCAGTAATGCTGAATGTGACATTGATGAGCTGAATGACAAACTAACAAAAGTACTAAAAGAATCAGCGGAGGTACAGTAGTAGGAACACCTAATACAACCAAAGCCTGTGGACGTAAACAAGCATGCTGGTTTTGTGGGCCTTAGTAGCCCACTAAACCACCAGGCACCATAATTTGGTTATACAGTTACCACCCAGCATAGTAAATGGTTTCCTGCTGTACAGGAAACCATTTGGCTTGTCACTCAGTGTACAGTCACCTATTGGCAGAAAGAGGAGGAATTTAGCAAGACAGAGGAGGAAGTGTAAAGTCACCCACAGGCAGAAGGAGGAGGACAGAATGAAGGAAATAAAGACAGAAGGGGAAGGAAGGAAGGGAGGAAACGGCAGTCACCCGAGAGCAGCACTACATCAAGTAAGTGGATGATGAGTGCCCCCACCTATCATGTTATTAATAACAAGAAATAAATTAATTGTCAATAGCATGCAAAGTGAAATAGAGAAATGTGTCACATCATTAATCCTTTGTAATTCTCAGATCCTCCTACAATTGTTATTTGTGGAACTTTTGATAATGCCACAAATATTTAAATCTTCAAATGGAACACTTCATGAAAGCTGATGTCTGACTACAGTAAACTGTATCTGAAACTTGTAATAGCTCTTGCATGTCATGCAAAAATCAATTCAATAAGACTATCATCCCAGACCAGACTGACCTGGACATGAGGGCAGAGCCAAGTGGCAACACATATGGGGAGGCAGCAGAGGTGGTATCGGAGGCGGTCTAAGAGTTCTCGCACATGCTGCAGTGGAAGTGCTCCTTGCTGTGCTGCTGTCACTACCTCACGCAATGCCACACCTGCCACCTGGCACACTTCACTCCATCGCATCATGCTGAAAAATGATAAACACAAATTTGTATTCAGGTACAGTATAACTGAAATTATTTTACACTAAGGCTGCAACTGTTCTTTCCTTCAATACCTCTGTCATCAGAAAGAGCATATGTGACAGCTTCAATTATAATCATTAATCATCTTCTTAATTCATCATTCAACAAACTCCTCTACTGTCCAACTCATCCATGAGTACACGAACCTGACACTGTGCATATCATAGCTTTCCCATCATTCACTTACTGACAATTTCTTCCTTTCATGAATACTTCCTCTTATTTATTCTCTTATAATTTTCATTCACACTGCTCATTACACACAGCCATACAAGCTTGCCCACTTTAATTAGGCTCCCAAGTAGGCAAGGAGCCCAGCTGTGAAACTTCTGCATCATTTTTTTCTTTTTTCCCCCAGATCATTCCTGGGTAGTAGGATTCCTAAGGATTCCTAGTCCATCAACCCCATTCCTTTTTAAGGCATTTTATATAACACAGAATAAGTTAATCTATTTTTTAAAATCCAACTGTCAAATATACTTACAATACACACACGTATACAAAAATTATGTTTCTTAATACAGAATCCACGTATAGGGTTGCCATAGTACACATCAGGCACAGGGCTAAGGACTGGTCTCTGCGTCATGGCCTTGACCTCGGCCTCCAAAACTTGCTCTGTCCTCCACCTCGACTTCAAGGCCACGCAAAAAGTGTAAACGCATTAAGAAATTTAAATTTTTAAGGTCAAATTCTCTCTCTCACTATATATATACTGTATATATACCGTATACAGTAATATCGCGATATACAAAACCCCTAGATGCAATACCCCAGCTTAACCCCTAACACCCTAAACAGCCCTATGGGGGTTTGCATTACTCTGACACCCTGGCCTAAAAAGCGCGATAGATCAATTGCAATACAAAACTGCATTCAAAGTTTCCCGCTTCTTACTTGATGTAACCTGCTCCAAGACCACACCAGCTACGAGTTGAGAGGGAGGGAGGAGGGCTCCAGCCCGCCAACAGAGTGGAGGGGTTAGCCCCCCCCCTGCCATCTCTCTCCCTCTACCTACCCCCTCAGTTGATGCCTTATGTGACACATCCCAATCTTTCTACCCTTCCTGCTGCCACTACAGCATAGAGGTGAGGTTTGGCTGTAGCAGTGACTCCCCTCCTGCCCCCCCCTCCACTCACCTGACTCCCCTGACATGGCTGCCAAGAGACGTATCCCTCACCACTTCTCTTTCCTACTTGAATGAGTGATGTTTCCACACTCTTCACTTCCTCCCCCCGGACATTCCCC
This sequence comes from Coenobita brevimanus, assembly GCF_032717465.1. Classification (NCBI taxonomy): domain Eukaryota; kingdom Metazoa; phylum Arthropoda; class Malacostraca; order Decapoda; family Coenobitidae; genus Coenobita; species Coenobita brevimanus. Next base: position 11,766 of record NW_027643526.1, read on the forward strand.
CCCCTCCCTCCACCTTCCTTCTCTGCTACAACCCTACACTCTCGCGTGATGCATCAAATAAGGAGTCTTTTCTCGGCTTTATTACACTTTATAACCTAAAATAAGACTTTGCTTTTTTATTGTAGCAATACGTAGTGTATGTATGGTAATATGTGTGTATGTTATTAGCCCAAAGTAATGTATGTTATTGGAAATTTACCGTGCATTACCATATATTTCTGTGGGTTACATCTCTATGCCAAAGCTTTATACTCCTTTAATGTTGTAATTATTTGTTTTCCTATGGTAAGTGAAACATTTTTGCACACATAAAGCCATGTTATACCTTTATGTAGTGGCAGGTGGCAGCGACCATCACCCACTCACTTGATGTAGTGCTGCCTACTTCCTCCTTACCCTTCATTATTCTTTTTCTGTGCCTGCCCTCCTCTCTTCCTATTTCTCCCATCTTTCCTGTCACTTCTTTTTGCTTTTCTTTCCTTTACAGGTGGCTTTACATTGAGTGACATGCAAATGGTTTCCTGTATGCCAAGAAACCATTTACACCACTGGGTGGTAACCATATGACCAAACCATACGTGCTCCCTACGTGTCAACAAGCGGAATGGTGGAGGGTTAGTGCCCCTTCCCGTAAAACAAATAACTCGAAGTCAAATGGCCACCCCTTACGGGACTGTGGCATCTGGCAATAGATAAATAGATAGATACCTTTATGTTACAGATATATAGTCATATTACAGTTTCCATAACAGGTGAATCACTGTAATGAGGTCACTTTCTGCGAGGTACCTCCTCTCGCCAGACTGGGAAGGGTAACTATTATTTTCTTTGCCGCGCTGCTGTGTGTGAACTACTCGGTCAACCTGGACGAGACTTACATCATCGGGTGTGTAAACTCTTGCTCTTGAAATATACAGTAATCCCTCCACTATCCGACATGACAGAGCCATAGGCATGTCCAGAAAGTGGTCCCGTCCAGATAGTGGGCCCCAGCCTGCTGGACTAGTACTTGAGGACTCTAACCCAGCCTAACTTTAAAAGCAACCTAAATAACTCCCTACCAGACATGCAAAGCACCTATTTAAACCTATTTCAGACCCTATTCAAACCAATAATGGACATAAAGCATGAAATAAATGAAAAGGAACCAGAGAATGAAGAATTAGAAGTGGTTATGGAAAACAGCAGTGTACAGGGTACTTATAGCACGTCTGTGGCCACCTTCTCTAAGGCTTTGGCAGTGGTGAAAATGCTCTCGAAGTACGTACACTAATCCAGTGTTGTGCTGCACTTACAGTAATTCTTTGCACTGTGAGTTATAATTGTTTAACACTACACATTCTGCTCTTAATTGCACCACGCCAGTTTGAACCACCAGTTTGCATTCCACAGCTGATCCTTTGCACTCTAAATTCTAAAATTTTAACACTGCACAACACTGTAAATTCCCATGTGGTCTAGTGGCGAGGTATTGCAGTTTATTCACTGTTTATTTACAAAAACGAGCATGTGTGGCATCCATTGTGATAAGCATCCACTTGTGATGACAGTTAGGCGGTAACTGGTGGTGAGGGAGGAGCAGGGTTGCAAGGTTGAAACTCAGCCACATTACCAAACTCCTCAATTTTCATTACCAAATTTAGCTTTTCATTACCAAATTCATAAAGCAAGCATTTATTCTTCACTAATTATATATAAAAGTGTTGTGGTAGGTGGGGGCGCTCACCATCCATTCACTCACATAGTGTTGCTCTCGGGTGTCTGCCCTGTCTTCTCCTCCATCCTTCTTTCCTTCCATCTTCTTCTATCTTTCTTTCCTTCATTCTTTCCTCGTCCTTCTGCCTACGGATGACTTTACACTCCCACTTCTGTCTTTCATTCCTTCATTCTTTCCTCTTCCTTCTGCCTGTGGGTGACTCTACACTGAGTGACAAGCCAAATGATTTCCTGTACACCGGGAAACAATTTACTATGCTGGGTGGTAACCATATAACCAAATTTAGCGCCTGGTGGTTTAGTGGGTAATTATTGTGCTCCAATCGGATTGAGCCAGTGAAGGTTTATATCCAAGGGATGGATGGGGTTTATTGCTCACGTAATGCCACTCAGGGATGAGTGAGGCTGGTCACTCTCATCTTAAATGTCAGGACCAACTGCCTAACCCCGGGCTCCTATGCTCCTCATGAGGCAACATACGATTGAATGATGGATGGATGGATGGATGGAATATTAATCTCTCTCCTTATAACTAACAGCATGTTGATTATTTTCATGCTATGTAGGCTAGCAGATTAATCAGAGAGAGCAGACAATCCACCATCTCCATCCTGTGTATCCTCATACGTGTGAAAAATCCGTTTGGTAATGCATTATTCTGATTCATTACCAAACAAATTCTTCAATACCAAACTGGCCCACATTTGGTAGCGAAAAATACCAAATGGCAACCCTGAGAGGGGAGGGGGGAGAGGGGAGGAGGGAGAGGGGAGGAAGGAAGGGGTGAAGGAGCCATGGTGCAAACAGCTGTTCGGCGCCGAGCGGCAATTTCAAATTACGGGTGGGAAAAAATTTGGATTTTGGGGGGATGTTTTTCTTTTTTTGGCCATTTTTGGATTCCGAAGGTCCAGGCCCATAATGTCCGGTAAGTGGGGTGTCTGGAAAGTGGGCGTCCGGATAGTACAGGGATTACTGTATCCCATATGTGGCAGTTTATATTTAGCAAAAACCACCGTACACAGCAAAATTGCCCAATTTTACCCTACAGAAGTCATCATCTAAAGATACCCATTCCCTGACTCCCAAACACTGCTCCGTTCTGTCACGGAAAGTGATCACCACTAATTAACCATATGTACACTCTAATTAAGTCTTCTTTATGCACAGTGATGTTCCGAGAGGTTGTATGTGTACTGCAATTAATGTCACATATGATCAGGTGGGGATACAAATTTTTCATGAGAACCAAAGGAGGTACTCTACAAAAATTGGGGGATTTCACCATTACAATATATCATGAGCTTCAATGATGTGATCTCCACATTTCAAGTTGTGCAGTAAAATTTGCAGACACAATAGCAGTGCAAATTAACAGTCTGTTGTACTAAACTGTATTTTTCCTTTCAACAAAAAGATGTAATACTGTGCATGAAACATAAAACAAATTAGTAATTCACAAGTCTGCATAATAGTACAGGTCAACCTGGGTTTAACAATGTGATGCATTAAGAAAAACCCCAACGCTAAGTGGGGTATCACATATCGGGGCTGATTTAACATGTAAAGTATAGGGATGCATTTTTGAGCCTTGGGATTCCCCGCAACCAAGTCCTAAACCCACCAAAATGAGTCCAAAAATAAGGTATATAGGCAATCTAAATGGCCTAACGCTGTAAAGCAAGCTAACCTAAGTCTGAAACCTGTTAGTAACTCACTAAAACCAACAAATAAAATCTGAAAATCATAAAAATAAAAAAATATCATATTCCTATCATCACTGACGTCTTGTGAGTCCATGTCTGGTCCTGGTCGTCATCCTTGCTATCTCCCCCAAGGCTAGGGTACATGTGGTGCTCCTTAGCACTCACTCCTCCTCCTCAAAGCCTTCAAACCCCATCTCCAGGGGAGGGTCAGAGGGGAAGGAAGCCTGGCGAGGTGGGATGATGGTAGTGGGAGACTGATGCAATGGCTCTGGGGGTGGCAATGGGGTGCGATGCAAAGACTCACTAGGTGGCGATGGGATGCAATGTGATGGCAGACAAGGTGGCAAGGGAGACAGCTGCGATGACTGTTTGAGGTGGTGAGGCAAAGAGATAGATGCAGTGGCTCACATGGTGGCGAGGGAAACAGAGACAGTGGCCGAAGTGGTGCCAGAGATCGAGGCTAAGGCGAGGAAGATAGTGATGGAGTGGCTGAGTTCAGCAGTGGAAACTCAGGTGACGCGGAAGATGGGGATCGGCTTGAGGTGAGGTCCAGAACCAGGGCCCATACTTATAAAACACTAAGACTGAGTCATAAGGCGAAAGTCTGTCCTAAATTCATAGGAGCGAGTCATAAGTCCTTATGTTCGACTTAAACTGAGTCATAGCTTAAGACCCCTCCCGAGTGGTTATAGCGCTTCGGACGCGGCTTATGACTCGATCATAACAGTAAAGATGGCCGCCACACCACAATAACAACAAATTCGCCAGCGCCAACCAAGACATTTTCGTGAAAGGAAAGATGTGCTTAACGAGCTACGTGATGCAGAACTGGTCAAGAGATATTGTTTGGACCGTGCAGGCATAATTTTTGTGACCGATTTGGTGCGGGAGACCTTAACAAGACCAACGGCAAGAAACAAGGCTTTAACCCCCTTCAGCATGTGTATGTTCTCAAGATACAACTGTGCCAGCTTATATGTGGCATCGGGGTCCAATTTTGCTTTCTGGAACGTTTGCTTGTTACACTGTTGGAGTTCTCCATGCTTGGATGGCGGTGGTGGTGTTTGTTTACAGGGAGGTGTGGAGAGGCAACATGTCCTCGTCCACAACACAAAGTGGTAAATTAATAATTCCTCAAAAATGACATTAATCTTTTTTTTTTTTAATGTGAGGAAGAAGGAACCAAAGGCCATGAGCCCGCAGTAACGGTTCCCTCCAAGAGAAAAACAAAATACAATAGAGAGCCAAATTCAAGATCCGATCATTTTGAGATGCCTAGACACACTGCGTTTGAAAGACTGGAGATCATAGGCAGCAGGAAATACAGACAGAGGGAGACAGTTCTAGAGCTGACCTGTTGCATAAATAAAAGACTGGAAGTAACGGTTAACTCTTGCATTAGAGAGCTGGACAGAAAAGGGATGAGAGTTTGCTGCCAGACGGGTGCTACGCGCCCGTCGTAGAGGTGGAGGAATGCAAGCAGACAGTTCAGAGGAGCAGTGACCATTAAAGTAGCGATAGAAAAGAGATAAAGATGCAACAGTGCGGCGAAGAGACAGAGGTTGAAGGGAGTCAGTAAGAGGAGGAGAGTTAATGAGACGAAAAGCCTTTGACTGTTTACTTTACCCTGAAAACATTTAAGAAAATATCGTAGTAATTTCTGATTTTTTGTAGCATCTTTTCTCTGTTGTTTTCTTAGCTTTTCTTCATTTTTCAAAACTCTCAAGTGCTACGCAGCGCCAACCGCTAACTCAGCAGCTTGTGACTTCGACCTAACAAAGTCTCAACTTAGTTATGATGAGGTGCTCCTTAAGTCTCACATTTATGACTTTCACCTAACTATGATGTAGTTTTTATAAGTACGGGCCCAGGGGCTGAGCACAATGTCCTCGGCGGGAGAAAGCCCTCAGTGTTCCTCTGCTGAATGATGACTGGGGAGATTCTCCGCTGGTCAAGGGCTGGAGAGATCCTCTACAGGTCACTGGCATGGTGAGGGCCTGTTTGAAGAAGGCAGTGATGGTAGTCTGCCTGGCTGCCCTCTTCGTTTCCTCCAGCATAATCCAGTATACCTTCATCCCCTCCACCAGCTGATCTGATGTGTCCTTGCTTTGTCCTGAGACAGAGTCGTGAGTATGCACAAGTGCGATGGCCTTGTCAACCTTGGCCATCATCACCTTCAGAATTTTCATACTAAGGGCTCACACTTCAGGAGTGACTTTCTCCTCCTCTGCCTCCTGGTGCCCCCGCTGAATCCCCACAATGAGGAGCTCCTCGTTGTTGAGCTTCTCCCTGTGGTTGTTCAGGACCTCCTCCATCTCCTCCTTGTCGACCTCCCCGAAGCCCACCTTGTCTGACAGCTGCACAATGTCCTACAGCACCCATTCTACCAGCGGTGCTTGCATGCCCTCGGGGAAGCCGGTGAAGGAATGTATGCACTCCAGCTATAGCTTGTGCCACACACCACTCATGGTGGGCTGGCCTGCTTCCCTCCATGCAGCTGCGATGTTTTTGATGGCGTGGCATATGTTATAACCCTTCCAGAATGACTGGACCATCGTCCTGTCGTCGCTGGCACACACCCTCACCAACTGCTGCAAAGTGCGGCAGCACATGCACCCTCGCCTTTGTCGTGGTGCTCTAGAATGTCTAACTTCACTTCAACTGACAGAGCTTTACGAGGGCACTTCATGGGAACATCACCAGCTCCAACACTAGCAGGCTGCTTACCACCCCAACTAGGGTTACCACTACCACCACTAGCCCCACCACATGCAATGCCCTTACCAGACATGATCACAATCAATTAGGTCAAAATTAACAAAAAATCGCACTCCACACACGGTTAGTATCACTGTCCTACTCACAGTACTCCTGGGACACAATTACGAGGCACTACGACAGCGGCTTGCATAATATTGGTGATACAACACGATGTGGGGAAAGCAAGCGTAAGAGAGATCCTCACTCCGTGACGGGCGGTGTAAGAAGAGCAATATGGGTTCATGCGGGGGTGAGCAATGGGTGCGCGGCTGCGCGAGTGTTTCCGCGCATCCTGGCAAGTGGGCGGGCTAAGTCTGCTGCGGAAAAGTGTGTGATTTAAACTTTGAGCCCATCGCTCCCGGACGATACAAAGCAGGACACACTGCAAAACCGGATCTCAGCCATTGTTAGGTGGGGTACGGTGGTATTTCTACCCACATCATTAAGCTTGGGTATCACTTATTGCGGGATCACATATCGGGGTTTGACTACTGCAAACACCGAAGTAAGAGACAAAAGCACAGAAAACACACACATACACACGCTTAACCATATATAAAATACATCAGATGAATTATAAACATACACAGAAAACTGTGTTTGTGATGATATAGGTTTTACCCAACTTGGATCCTCTTCTGATAGGATCAGACTTGGTTGTACCTTCACAATAACCACAGTTTTAGTATGAGTGTGCCTCCTTTGTGGACAATTCAAAGGACTGTGAAATCAGAAAACTTAACACATATGAATCGACTAACTTGTACTTATGCTCCAAATCTGTTACACTGACCTCCCTGATGAACTCTTCAACGGCACTCTGGTCAGTGCGTGTGGCCACAAGAGGTGCCTTGACTCTGCCAGGCTCTGGCATGTTCTCCTTCATCCACTGCTCCACAAAAGTTTCACACTTTTCTGAAACCACCACCTGAAGTAGGAATGAGAAAGGAAGATCATTCTACTTGTTATTTCCATCAAGAAAAGCATAAGAAGAAAATAATCTTCTGTCTTAACAAATGTATTCCAATGTTCTTAGATTTTCTCTACAGCATGAACTTATTATTTTAAAGTGGGCTTCACTAAAGTTAATATTACACATGTCAGAATGATCCCACACTGCTGAGTGAGGGAGGGAGCACAGCCTATGACAAACTCTGGCCGAGTCACCCACATAATTTATTGTAGTTTCACACTTCTCTGAAACCAGCACCTAAAGGAGGAATGAGAAAGGAAGATCATTCTACTTATTATTTCCATCAAGCAAAGCATAAGAAGAAAATAATCTTCTGTCTTAACAAATGTATTCCAATGTTCTTAGATTTTCTCTACAGCATGAACTTATTATTTTAAAGTGGGCTTCACTAAAGTTAATATTACACATGTCAGAATGATCCCACACTGCTGAGTGAGGGAGGGAGCACAGCCTATGACAAACTCTGGCTGACTGACCCACATGATTTATTGTCCTAGTTTTTATGGCCATGCAGAATGCTGTCCATAACCCCACATGGCAGGTGGAGATGTCATTATGGCCAAGACTTCACTGTTTCTTATCCTATGCAATCTACAATACTCCACATACCATCCATCCATCCATCATCTAAACCTGTGCTGCCCCATGAGGATTGTAGGAGCCCGGGAAAGGTAAGTTGGGACATTTAAGATGAGAGTGACAAGCCTCACTCTTCCCTGCATGCCATTACGTGAACAATAAACTCCAACCACCCCTTGGATATGAACTGACACAGGCTCAATCAGGCTGGAGTGCCTTAATTACCCACTACACCACCAGGTGCCATAGTCTAGATATATGGTTACCACCCAGCATAGTAAATGGTTTCCTGGTGTACGGGAAACCATTTGGCTTGTCACTCATAGACAGAAGGAAGAGGAAAGAATGACATAAGAGGAAACAACGAAGGAAGAGAGGAAAGGGTAGCCACCCAAGAGCAGCACTACATCGAGTGAGTGGATGTTGAGTGCCCCCACCTACCACCCCAATGCTCCTATTCCTGACTGTTAGTTCTTATGCCGCTAACACATTTTAATGTACTAATAATCCTATTGCAGCCTCCAAATGCAGAATTTTCTTTCAAGTATAACAAATTACAGAACTGTATTGTTATAAAAGATGCTTTTTATGCCAAAAAGGACAAATGAGACCTGGGACATTTAATAATTTTATGCTAGTTGTTACCAATTTCACTCTGCTGATGGAAACATCCCATCTCCAAAGGGTTAAAGCTTATGAACAGATACTACTTTACTACATTATCTCAACCCATTCATCACAATGGGTTTTCCTTAGCAAACTATTATAGTCTAACAGTAACATGAATTAAGTACAAATTGTGTTATTGCATGGAGAAGGTTAATTGGGATTTTTTTTACTCCTTCATGGTAAGGAATCTTTCTTAAGCTATATAACAATGACTGGTAGTAGCAAAAAATAAAAAATAAATATCACTCATTCATTCATCATCCAATCCTACATTGCCCCATGAGAAGCATATGAACCCGGGGCTAGGCAAATTGGTCCTGACATTTAAGATGGGAGTGACCGGCCTCACTCATCACTAAGTGGCATTACATGAGTAATAAACCCCAACCATTCCTTGGATATAAACCTTCGCCAGCTCAATCCGATTGGAGCACCGTAATTTCCCACTAAATCACCAGGTGCCAAAAGAAAAAATCTATCTATCTATCTATATACCTAATAATAATAATAATAATAAAAATAATAAAAATAAAGTGTTCTTAGTTAATCATCAGACTGCTGTACAAGTTATGCTTTTGTATTATCCAGCAACAAAGATATATAAGACGACCTCTACAGAATAGAGAAGAGAGCTTACTTACATCAATTCCATACAGCTGGACAATGTGACACAACAGCAGGAAGGAGATGTCAAACATAAGAGCACGGTTTGCTGCCATCTTTGAAGTTTCACCAGGTTGTGGATCCTGTGCAGAAGACAGTATTCAATCCTCTATATTTCTACCCAGCTTACAGATACATACAGCAAGAAAAGCTGAGAGGCAGCATCATGATTAAAGGGACTAATAAATGAAAATTACTGATACAAATGTATGTCTGTTACGACATTACAGAACTCCAGTAAAGTAAAACCTCGATACGTTGACCCTGCAGAAGGCAGAGTTTCCAGTTAGTCGAACTCTGGTTGAGGCATGACTTAGTGTTTATTCAAAAGGTTACATTTTACTTTCTTATATTCCAAGTGCTACATTTTAGTTTATTATATCCCAAGTGTTACATTTTAGTTCAACTGATTGTAAAGTGAAGTATATAAGTGCAGAACTTTACATAATTAAGTGACTACTGCATCCCTCCACCTATGGAACCTCCTATCCTGGCCTAGCCTATAACATGTGCCGAAATGTTTATTTCTATTGCTTTAGAATGCTTCCTTAGTTTAGCGTTAATAAACAAGTAATTGTACATAACTGGTGATTACTGAGGGGGAGGGGGCTAATATAGTTTTTTACAATTATTTCCAGTTAGTCAAAAAATTTGTAAGTTGAACTACCCTAGATCCACATATAGTTCAATTTATGAAGGGTTTACTGTATTGTGAATATGTAGTACTGCCTACTTCTTCCTTAACCTTTATCATTCTTTTTCTGTGCCTGCCCTCCTCTCTTCCTATTTCTCCCATCTTTCCTGTCACTTCTTATTGTTTTTCTTCCCTTTACAGGTGGCTTTACATTGAGTGACAAGCCTAATGGTTTCCTGTAAGCCAAGAAACCATTTACAATGCTGGGTGGTAACCATATAACCAAACAATTACGTGCTCCCTACGTGTCATCAAGTGGGTTGGTGGAGGGTTAGTGCCCCTTCCTGTAAAACAAATAACTCAGAGTCAAATGGCCACCCCTAACGGGATTATGGCATCAGGCAATAGATAGATAGATAGACAGATAGAATTTTAGCATTCTGTGTAACACAGCATGAAGTAACATAAAACTTATCATTATCATTTAGAATCATTTTCCCACTTAAAGATGGGGTCAGATAGGAACCTGAAATGGTGAAAGAAAGTATAGTGAGTCCTTGATATACGAAAGGGATAGGGACCAAAAAAAACCTTCGTAATTCGAAATTTCATATATCGGAACGATTTTCCCCACTGAAATATACATATAAATGAGGGGATGTGTTCCAGGACCCCCTCGGGCCCCCACCTAACTTCACTCCCCTCTGTTAAGAAGTAAGCAATACCTGTATACAACTGTAGAAAAAGAGGTGGCCATATTCTTGTACATCTCCTTTTTCTTCGTCACAGTCCCAATGGTGAAAACAGCAACGCCTAAAGCACGCCCAATCTCCGAGACTTCCTGCCCCTCCTTATGGGGTCTTGTAATTTCCAATTTCCTTTCCAGAATTAGAGTACGGTGCTGCTCCCCCAATGCTGGAGATGATGCAGGGCGCTTGGGAGGCATGGCGAAACAATACGAAAAGGTGAAGGGCAGCGAAAATATCCTCTCGTACAGTAAGGCTGTGAAGAGATGAGGGACGTGGACTCAACTGAGAAGCGCGTGAAAATTTGTTTACCAGAGAGGAGTTAGTTCGTTTTCTCTCGGCAAGCGAGTGCGGCGCTATGCACTGCACCCATTTTGAATTTTCATACAGTATTCCATTAACCCCTTCATAGCTGCCAGCCCTGAACAACACTTCACTGTTTCGGTGTCAATGACGTTGAGTTAGGGCATTATAAAAAACTGTGAACAATTACGGGAAGGGAACGAAGGTCACTGGTGTGTGTACATGACCCTACTCTACCATACCATCAGTCAGGCGTTCTCTTCACTCCAGAAGTATTCGCCAATGTTTAACATGCTTATGCTACATGTGTCCTAATTTTGAGTAAGTTTCTTTCTGCAAGGGAACATAATTTACCACCCTCAAAATAGAAAAGTATAGAAGACAAACTAGAGGAATATGAACTGAATTGGTAAGGTCTTTAGGCTGTATGCTTACACGAAAGATTATGGGTTTTACAATTTTAAGAGACGATATGGAACAAAAGTATTTGCTAATCAGAAAAAAATTACTTTTTCATCCCACATGTTCTCGTAGGTTAGCATTCAGTTCCACATTCTTCGTTCGGTATCACTCTTCCCAATATATTTCGGACCGACTGAGCAGTTATTTCTGCTCCTTTGAGTTAGTGTAGATTTACTGCTCATTCTATTGTTTGTTCTTAAGTGTATGTGTGAAAGAGAGAGGACTGATATAAACAATAATGTATTCCATCATCGCTTTCATAGCTGCTGGCCCTGAACAACGCCTTACTGTACTGGTGTCAGTGATGTTGAGTTAGGGTGATCTAAAAAAAAAAAAAATGCGAGCAATTATGGGAGGGGAATGAGGGTCACTGGTGTGTTTACACGACCCCACTCTACCAGCTCAAGCAGTCTGGCGTTCACAGTTCACTTCGTCCCAGATGTTTTCGGTCGATGTATACATGCTGATGTAACACGCATCCTAATTTTATTAATTCTTACACGAATCATAGCAAATCACAGGATGGGTTTAGGGGAAATTAAAAAAAAAAAAAAGAAAAAGAAAAAAAAAGCCAGGTGTGCCAGAGGTGTCTTTTCACATATGTAAGAAAAATAAATTGATTTTAGAACTTTGAAAAAATGGTCCCAAGGCTGACCATGGGAGCACGCAAATATCTGAACCCACAGCCATTGAGGGGGCTAAACATATGTGTTACTTTAAGCAGTAAAAGCACCTTACCAAATCAGTTCTTCCTGATAGTCGGTTGTATTTTTCATATTATTTCTGGGTTGGTAAATACAGTAAACGTTTCTTATTAAATCTGTTTCCCCGTCATTTTTAGCTGTTCTGGTGTGACAACTCGTTTATTTCGTTAACATAATGGCAGAAAGGACTGTTCTTCCCTAAGTGTTTAACTAAACCCGGCCTAACCGAGCTTATCTGTACCTAATAATTTTAACCTAACCTAACCTCCAGTTGGGAAATTGGGAAACGATATCCACCTTTGAGCACGCTGAGTTTCTTCCACTGCGCTGGAAACAATTGTAGGGGAAAGTGACGATAATAACGGGGAGGAAATTTTTCAGCAAGAAAAAGTAATTTGCCAAACTGAAAGTTGTCAGAAAATTACAGAAACAAGCTGGAGGTTTATGAATTGAATGGTAAGGTCTTTCTGCTGCTTCAAGTGTACAATGAAAGACACAAGTATCTTCCCAAAGTCTGATGAATACAGCGTGGAAAAATTGAACCATTTGAAACACGCACTAGTAGAAACAGGGTTTTCACTGTATTTCACCTGGTGTAAATTTTCTTCAGACTGAACTGGGAAGATAGTTGTGTCTATCATTGTACATTTACCGGTAAATCAATCAATCTAACAGTAGTTGTGTTTTGTTTTCGCCAGATTAATCGTTATTTCAGACTATTCAGGCACTTCTTCACATCATATAGTCTGGATAATCAGGCTATCTCTGCATTTCCTTTCATATCGAGTATCGATTTTCGTATCATCGAGACAGATATTTTTGTACTGTGGAATTTGTCCTATATTAATCGATTTTGTACCATCGAAAATTCGTACTTTGGGTTTTTGTATTTCAAGGGCTTACTGTACAGGACTCTTCACATCCAAGGGGAGACCCCAAATTTCCTGGAATTGTAAACATAAACCTTCATTACAAAACTTACAGCAAATCCATTTTAGTTCCATTCATAGTAGTCCCCATGGGACTCTGTACACTTGTCCTGGCACTTTTCCCATTCCTGGAAACACTTCCTGTAGTTTTCTTTTGTCACCTTGTCCAGAGACTCCTGGATTTTTTTCCTGGATGTCTTGTAAGTTGTAAAATCTTCCACCTTTTCTTTATAACTTAATTTCAGGGAACAAGAAAGAATCACAGGGAAAGAGATCCGGTGAGCATGACGGGAGGCGCAGAGCAACAATGACTGTTTGTGGCCAAAAACTGCAGAATTGACATTGCAGTGTGTGTGATGGAGTTTTGTTGTGATGCAATGCAAGAACCATTTCTGGGTGCATCACTCTCTCGATGTTTGTGCCTGATGCTCTCCCACAGATGCTTCAGCACTGTAATGTAAAAATTATGGTTCTGAGTCTGTCCACAGGGAACAAATTCTTTGTAATAACTACCTCAATGTCAAAAAACAAGACTAACAGTCTTGATGTTGGACTTGACCTGACATGCTTATTTTGGCCTTGGAGAAGTTAGCGTCTTCCACCGACTGGACTGTTGCTTTGTTACAGGGTCACACCCATAAACCCAGGTCTCATCACCTGTGATAACACTTGAAAGAAATTATGGGTCATTACTCAACTGTTCTTTCAAGATCAGACACACATTCACACGATTTGTTTTTTGATCTTCCATTAGATGACAGGAGATGAATTCTGCCAAGACTTGGTGCATGCAAGGATATTGTGTCAAAATCCGTTGAAATGAACTCCAAGAAATGCCTGTGGCCTCCAGTAGTTCATCAATAGTGATCTTCCAGGCTTGCCTGTCAAATTTTCTCAATGCTTTCATCTGTCTGAGAGGTCAAAAGGTGGCCAGGACAAGGAGAGTCTTGGACTGACATGTTGCCTTTCTTAAAACATGCCTACCATTCATAAACTTGTGTTTTTTTATAGCCTACTCCTGGAAAGCTTGTTCAAGTTTGCAGATGCTACAAAGATCACAAGGAGAGTAGAAGTTGAAGAGGAATGTAAAATGCTACAGGAAGATCAGGACAGGATTTACAATTAGAGCCAGGTATGGGAAATGAAACTCAATGCAAAAAAGTGCAAAATATTGGAAATGGGTAAAAGTACTAGGATGCCATCACTAAATTACTCGAAGAGAAAGGACCCAATCACAAAAGCAAGAGAAGAGAAGACCTGGGAGTGTTGGTCCAGGATAATTTGTCTCCCAAAAAACACATTAATAAGACTGTCAGACGGACATATGAGCTCCTAACAAACAAGAGTGGCATTTCAATACATAGATGAGGAGATTATGAAAAAACTGGTAGTGGCTATGATCTACCCAAGGCTGGAATATGAGGAAGTGTTGTGGTCCCCACATATAAAGAAAGATATAAACAATATCAAGAGAATACAAAGAGCAACAAAGGTGGTCCCCAGTCTGGCAGATCTATCATACCAGGAAAGACTAGAAAAGCTGGGTCTGCCTTACTTAGAAGGAAGAAGAGAGAGGGGTGACAAGACTGCAGTGTTCAGGGCCATAATGGGAGTAGACACAAATGACAGGGATGATCTGTTTGTATGGGATGGGGGAGGAACACAAAGACATGGAAAGAAATTGAAAAAAGCAAGTTGCTTGAAGGATATCAAAACATACAGTTTTACATACAGATGCACTGACCTGTGGAATAGCTAGGACAAAGAGATCATCCACTCCAAAAACTTAAATGAGGTTAAAGCAAAGATTAACTGGTTAAGAAATGGAGATGTGACCATACGAGCATAGCTCATTTCCTGTATATCACAACTAGATAAATCTATCTATCTATCCATTGCCAGATGCTATAATCCTATAAGGGGTGGCTATTTGACTTTGAGTTTTTTGTATTATAGGAAGAGGCACTAACCCTCCACCAACCCACTTGTTGACATGTAGGGGGCATGTATGGTTTGGTTATATGGCTACCACCCAGCGCTGCTAATGGTTTCTTGACTTACAGGAAACCATTTGGCTTGTCACTCAATGTAAAGCCACCTGTAAAGGAAAAAAAGTAATAAGAAGTGACAGGAAAGATGCGAGAAATAGGAAAAGAGGAGAGCAGGCACAGAAAAAGAATGACAAAGGCTAAGGAAGAAGTAGGTAGTACTATATCAAGTGAGTGGATGATGGTCACCACCATCTACCACTAACTACAACTAGATAAATATATACACACACACACACACACACACACACACACACACACACACACACACACACACACACACACACACACACACACACACACACACACACATACATGTTCCCCCAATATCTCTGTCCTTTGGGAAAAAGTGATCACGTGGTCATTGAGTTCTACATGTTAATAGGAAACGTCGAGCCAAGAGACGAGCTTCATAGACAGGGAAGATACAACTTTGGCAAAGCAAATTTTACAGGATTGAGAAACTTTTTTGAAAATGCGGATTGGAGAAAATTCAGAGAAACAAGAGAGATACAGAGGAAGTGGGATATCTTTCTAGACCTCTATAATCTGGGAGTGGAAAAATTTGTACCAAGAGTAAGAGGGAAAGAAAACAGGAAAAAGGAGTGGTTTAATAGAAGGTGTATGACAGCAAAAAAAGAGAGAGATAAGGCGTGGAACAACTGGAGAAAGAGAGGTAACGACAGAACAAAGGAAGAATATAAAAGAACAAGAAATGAATACACAAGAATACGTAGAGAAGAAGAAAGGAATTTTGAAAAAGGTATAATAGACAAATGCAAGGATGAACCCAAACTGTTTTATAGATTTGTTAATGGCAAACTGAAACAAAAGGAAGGAATCACCAAACTGAAAGTAGAAGGAGAGGTCTATAAAGATGCAGCAGTGCAAGCCGAAATAATGAACAAATGTTTCCAATCGGTTTTCACTAATGGGACGAGGTCATTAAGTGTGACCTCAGGGTTAAGGGACTGAACAGGGAGGCTGCAATGGATCATGCAGCGTGGAAAGCCGCCATTAGGTGACCAAGGCCGACACATGCAAGCATGGTGGAGCCTTTAAAAATGAAACGAAAATGAAACGAAAAGGAGTTTGTGGAAGAAGAGAGAGTGATTAGAAGTGTACCGGTGATAAAAGAAATATAAGTGGAGGTACAGGAAGTGTATAAATTACTGGAAATTCAAGATGTAACGAAAGCCCCAGGACCTGATGGAATTTCTAATTGGGTACTGAAGGAATGCAGAAAACAACTGACAGATAAAATTCACAGTTTAGTTGTGTGTTCTCTGGAAGAGGGGAAAGTGCCACAAGAATGGAAGAAGGCAAATGTGGTACCAACTTATAAGGGAGGAAACAGGGAAGAACCCCTGAATTATAGACTAGTGTCCCTAACCAGCATGGTCGCAGAATTGTGTGAGAGAATCCTGAAAGACAGATGGATAAAATATCTAGAAGAGACTAATATTTTGACTGAATGTCAGTTTGGATTTAGAAGTGGAAGGTTATGAGTTTCCAACTTGTTGAGCTTTTACTCAAGAGCAATTGACGTGGTACAGGAGAAAGACATACCACTTCTACATGAATGTGCAAAGGAGTTAAGTAAACCATTATCTTTAATTTTCAAGGATACCATGGGACAAGGTAAACTACCTGATATTTGGAAGAAAGCAAATATTGTCCCCTTATTCAAGAAAGGGAACAGACAAAATCCACTCAACTACCGACCAGTATCACTAACCAGTGTTGTAAGCAAGGTATTAGAAAAGCTGATAAGAAAAGTTTGGGTAAATCATCTAGTCACTTTCATCTTAAATGTCGGGACCAACTGCCTAGCCCCGGGCTCTTACGCTCCTCATGGGGCAATGTAGGATTGGATGATGGATGGATGGATGAAATCATCTAGAACAACACAGTATTATAACAGAAAGACAGTTTGGTTTCAGAAAGGGAAAATCATGTGTTACTAATCTGTTGAGCTACTATGACAGAGTAACAGAAACATTACAGAAAAGAGAAGGATGTGTGGACAGTATCTATTTACATTTCAAGAAAGAATTTGACAGTACCACATCAAAGGCTTTTATAGAAACTGTACCATCAAGGAGGAATCCAAGGCAAACAGTATTGTTGGATAAAGGATTTTCTCAAAAAAAGAGAAATGAGAACAGTACTAAGGGGAAATTACTCATCATGGTGGGAAGTGACTGGTGGAGTTCCACAGGGCTCAGTGCTGGCACCAATTATGTTTTTAGTGTATATAAATGATACAGATAGCAACACTGGAAATGAAAGCTATCTAAATATGTTTGATGATGATGCAAAAATACAAAGGAGATTTACTAATGCAGACTCCTGTAAAGAGCTACAAGAAGAATTATATAAACTTCATGAATGGAGCAATACATGGCAAATGAAATTCAATGTGGACAAGTGTCATATAATCAAGTTTGGTAAAAGTGGAAAAAGACCAGATTGGGACTATACGGTAGGAAGTAAAACCCTACACACACCAGAAAGAGAGAAGGACCTAGGTGTGATTATCAATAACAGACTATCTCGGCTGACCACATCAGTGAGACGGTACGGAACGTGTATACACTGCTTGCAAATATGAGAATAGCATTCACATACATAAATGAAGACATGCTAAGTTGGATAATAACATCATTCATGAGACCAACCCTGGAGTATGCATCAGTAGTCTGGAATTCTCATCTCAAAAAACACAGAGATAAGATTGAAAAAGTTCAAAGGGCCGCTACAAGATGGATACCAAGCTTAAGGGATCTAAGTTATGAAGAAAGACTAAATAAACTGAATCTACCAACACTACATGAGAGAAGGAAAAGAGGAGACATGATTATGCAATAAAAATGCATATTAGGGAAGGAGAAAATAGACATAAATTATTACATAACCTATAGGGATGTATCAGCAAGAGGACACTGCAAAAAACTGCATAAAAAGAGAGGTGATAAAGACGTAAGAAAATTTAGTTTCCTAAATAAGGCAATTGATCAGTGGAATGCACTACCAAATGAAATAGTGTGTGCCAAGACAATTCATAAATTTAAGGATATGTACAATAAAAATGGCTTAAGACACGGGACAGTATGAGCTTGACTCATTACTGTAAAGATACAATTAGGTAAGAACAATTAGGTAAGAACACAAACACACACACACACACACGAACCAAAGCAGAGCTGATGGTAAGAGAGGGCTAACCTGGTCCGTTTAACGTAAGGTGGATAGTATTGAGGATGGAGGGGACCTTGATGAAGGTGAAGCCCACCCTCTTCAGCTCCTGGTAGGGCTGATACTCTGGGCAACTCAGACCCAGAAAACTACTCTGCAATAATTCCAGGAACAATTCTTCAGTGCTCAGACCCTGAAAGTGACAAAAAAGGTATTATTACAATACTATCAGACTGGTGCTTGCAGAATACTGTCAGGTTTAGCACAATAACAAATAATCAAGATCATCATCAGTGAAATTCAATTTTTCCTCCACTTACTATGAAGTGGGAAAGATTCTGAAACAGGAGAGAAAAGTACAAAACCTGGAAAATCTATCAACATAGTCTATCAGTTTATCTATCCATATATCTATTGCCAGACACCTTAATCCCATAAAAGGTGGACACAGATTAATCACATCCATGTCACTGTTCTCTGCCATCATGCTGCCTTTACTCCAACTTACACCCCCTCTCATATAGGCCTACAGTACCTCTCCACTCCATCTCTCCATCTCATCCTCAGTCTCCCCCTCCTTCCCCCCCTCCACCTCACTCACACTCTCAGAGTTAATCTCTCATTCTTCAACCTCTCCATGTGACCATCCTCTCAACGGTGCTCAGTGAAACTGGACACACATCAATGTGCTTCACACTGAAGTCAACTACCTTAAAATGGTGATGGGGCTCGAAGCATGGTCATCGACAACCTTTCTTTTGGTGGCCTAGTTGTGGCAACTGGATTAATTTCATCAATCTTGTGAACCAAGTGCTCCCCCTTCATCACCAGGTAAGGGAGCCAGCTAATGTTGATGATATTCCCTGCCCTAGTTGTCTTAGGACACGGATGTAGCCCCCCCTCCCCCCACATGTCTGCTGTAAGTGGCCTCCTATACGGGGCAGCTAAAGAGACAAGTTGCCTAGTGTTTTAGCAATGCTTCACACTGCACCCTGTGGCAAGCAACATACTGTACATCTTTGGTTGCCTGGCCCAGCAATACAGGTGGCCTGGTGAAACCCAACCAAGTCAACCAGCTAGTCATTTTTTACTACAGTGCTCGTCAGAAGTATCGAGCGCCCTGCGTCCCTCCTACGAAACAAACCTTTCAACAATCAAAAAACATATAAATAATGCATTTTATTTACCTTTAGTGCTTCATAGGGTATCCTTTACTCCAGGTAAACATCTTGATTCACTCTTATGTTCTTCGGAAGCACAACAAGCTTCCCCAAACCTTGACCAGAAAAACAAGCCCATACCATGAGTGAATCAGGATGTTTAACTGTGCTCTCTACATACCGTGGGTCAAGTGGGTCACTACCTTTGCGTCGGTACACACGTGCTCCTCTGTTACAGGTGACACTAAACGTTGCCTCATCAGACCACAACACTGACAACCATTGCTCCTCATCCCAGTTAAGATATTTATTAGCAAAGGCAAGCCTACGAAGTCACTGGTTTTTTGTGAGAAGAGGCTTCTTCACAGGCCTGTGACTTGTGTAACCAAGTTCACGGACCCTACGAGACACTGTTCTCACATACACCTCACCAAACACTTCCGGGTTGCTCTCCTTTATTTTCCTTGCACTCACACGAGGATTAAACTCCACTGCATGTTTTAAAACATTAACAGACCTTGGGGAAGTTTTCCTAGGCCTACCAGACCGCGGTTTCTTTGTGGGAACTTCACCGCTGTTTTCCACTCGAATCCACGTGCACCACTGACGCAGTGTCGATCGAGCCACACCAACCAATTCACTAATTTCCTTTGTCTGGTGGCCTGCCTCCTTTAGAGCAATGATCTGGGATATGATTTCACTCGATAGTTCACAGGTAGGTGCCATAACAAAGTGGTGAAAGCCAAACACTGCGGGACACTCGGTAAAAAATGGCGCCAAAAGAGAGGGAGACGCAGCAGAGTTCCTCTCTCTCAGGCAGCCCGTGGGCAACTGAGGCGGGAACCAACCAGCGCGTCGGAAGGCCTCAGGGTACCGTGATGTCATGCTAGCGCCGCAAACTTGTGGCTCAATTTTTACCCCCAGAAATGGGTGATTTTTTTTTGGCCATAAGTATTGTGCACCCGGTGGTAGGCACTCGATAATTTTGACGAGCACTGTAAATGTTTATATATATATATATATATATATATATATATTTATATATATGTGTGTATATACAGCATGTGTGTATGTATATATATATATATATATATACAGTATTTGTAGAGAGTGAGAGCAGTGCGAGTATAAGTGGTTGGGGAATGGCTGGGAGAAGAAGAGATGAGAGGAGGGAGGAAGAGATCAGTAGGGCTGAAGTAGTGGAAGCGATGAAGATTAAGTTGGGAAAGGCCCCAGGAATTGATGGAGTGTTTGGTGAAATGCTGCAGTATGGGGGTGAGATTGTTGTGGAGTGGATATGGAAGTTGTGTAGATTGGCTTGGGAAGAGGGAAGGGTTCCAGAGGACTGGAAATCAGGTATAATTGTTCCTTTAGTGTATACAATGGAAAAGGGGAGAGAGAAGTATGTGGTAACCACAGGGGTATTTGCCTTCTTAGTGTGACTGATAATATATATGGTAGAATACTCATTGATAGGGTTAGGCATATGACAGAGGAGCTAGTTGGAGAAGAACAAGGGAGATTTACGAAGGGAAAAGGGTGTGTAGATCAGATAATTGTTCTAAGATGTTTAGTGAAGAAGTATCTAGAGAACGGAAGGAAAGTGTATGCTGCCTTCATGGACTTGGAGAAAGCTTATGACAGAATAGATAGGCAAGGTATGTGGAAGGTATTAAGAATATATGGAGTGGAGGGGAAATTGCTGAGTGCCGTGAAGAGTATGTACGAGGGAGCTAGGGCTACGGTGTGAGTGGATGGTGAGCTGAGTGAGTTCTTTGATCTCAATGTGGGACTGAAACAGGGTTGTGTGATGTCTCCATGGCTGTTTAATATATACATGGATGGGGTTGTAAAGGAGGTACAAGGTAGGGCAGTGGATGTGGGGGTGGCTCTAATGAATGAGGGTGAGATTTGGAAGATTCCGGTGTTGCTGTTTGCTGATGATACAGTATTGTTGAGTGAAGATGAATGGGAGTTGCAAGGTTTGGTGAATGAATTTGGGACAGTGTGTAGGAGGAGGAAGCTGAAAGTTAATGTAAACAAAAGTAAAGTTATGGTGTTTGAGAGGAATGAAGTCACAGAGTGTGCAGTGAGGTTGGATGGTGAGGATATGGAGAATGTGAGTGCATTCAAGTACTTGGGTAGCGTGATGAGTAAGGATGGAACTTTGGGGGATGAAGTACGTGAAAGGGTACAGCAGGGAAGAAAGGTTGTTGGTACACTGAAAGCAGTGATGAGAAATAGGGAGGTGAGTATGGAAGTTAAGAAGTCACTGCATGATGGTATTGTGATCCCTACCCTGACGTATAGAAGTGAGGCGTGGACCTTGCAAGAAGGGAACAAGTCAACAGTGAGAGCAGTGGAAATGAGTTACTTGAGAGGAGCATGTGGAGTGACGTGGAGGGACAGGTTGACGAATGAAGAAGTGAAGGAACGTTGTGGGGTGGATGTGGTTGAGAAGATTAGGAGAAATACACTGAGGTGGTTTGGACATGTGAAGAGAATGGAGAATGAAATACTGACTAAGAGGGTGTATGTAGGTGAGGTGGAGGGAGGGAGAGGGAGGGGTAGACTGAGGATGAGGTGGAGGGATGGAGTTGAGAGGTATATGAGGGAGGGGGGGGTGAGTTGAGGGGAGGGTAGTCAAATGGTGGGTGACAGAGTGACTTGGAGGCATTTTGTCTGTGGCTACCCTTTGCGGGATTAGGGCGTCGGGCTATAGACAGATAGATATATATATATATATATATATATATATATATATATATATATATACAGTAAAAGTCCATTAATCCAAACACAGATAATCCAAAACTCCCAATACAGTATTCTGAATTTCTGAAGAAGGCTGACAAAAACTCCCAAAAGTAAAAAAAATCAAACTTAAAACATTCAACTGGGTGCCAAATGTGCCAAAGTGCCAAGCAGTGTTGTCATGGAGGATTCATGGAAGGAAGCTTCTGTATACAGTACTTTGATAAACTGGTGCATTTCGTTGAACAAAATAATCATTACAATGGGGATGAGGTGACCAAATTCCATATCTTGTGAAATGAGTTCTACAAGAAACGTGCACAGACTGTCAGGCAGGCTAATAGCTGTGAGTAGCTGAAGTGCATGAGCAACCATTCAGGTACATCCACTGATGACTACCCAAGACCACCTACCCACACTCCAAAGAAGGCACCTCAAGGATCTCTAGAAGAAACAGGTAGTCCTAAGCTGATGCTTGAGGACGATGAGTGAAAGTGACAAACAAAGTGAAATACAGTATACTGTACCGTATGTTTAAGGAATTTTCCACAGTAATACATATTAAGTTTTTGTGCTTTTACAATACGTGCATATTATTAATAATCCTGGACTTACTCTCTCTACTTGGATTTACCTGCCTGCAACTGCTGTTTTCAACACTATACATTACAGGTGCGTTAACAAACCCATAACATCTCTTAATTTACCAATTACAGTTCGTGTCTTCAGTAAACATTATTAAGTACAAAATTTGTGTATTACATAAAGTAATGTTAATATGTGTCATATTGTATTATGAGTGAATGAAAAGTGATCCATTAGGTAAAATTTCAGTTTAAACATGAAATTGTCTCTGGGGTCCCACCTCAAAATTAGAAAAATCTGATAATCCAAATGATTCTTGGTCCACTGCCATTCGGATTAATGGACTTTTACTGTGTATGTATACATAGAGATAGATAGATAGATAGACATATGTTTGGGTGGCAAAAATAAGGCCAGAATACATGTTTTCATAGCTGAGCAGGGGAGCTGGCGTAGAGGGGGGTGGAATAAAATCGTGAGCCAGAAAACTCACCGAAACTTACCATGCGCAAAAGGGTTCATTTGAATTAGGAATAGGGTTGAAGCCAAAATTTATCCTTGTGGCACAGCAGCATTAATCAAGTGGAAATGGGAATATACATCAACTACTTAAACTGTTATCTTTCTGTTACTCAGATATGTGGAAATCAAAGGAACAAAAGATGTTAGGCCATAGCAAGGGAGTCTCGATAGCAAGGAACGGTGACACACTCTGTCAAAAGCTTTAGAAATATCAAGGGCTACTGCAAAAGTTTCTTCAAGTTGGTCAACTGACTGATGGATCACATGAGTCAGGAAATTATGTATATCAATAGCGGATCTTTTGTGGTGAAAACCATACTGTCTATCAATAATCAAGCTGCTGGATTCAAGATGTTTACCTATGTGCTTATCAATTACAATTTCAAACACTTTACCAAGAGAAGACATGATAGCTCTTGGTCTGTAATCAGGGGGGTTAGAGGAATTTCCTTTCTTCGTAATTGGGTGGATATTGGCTTCTTTCCAAGAATCAGGGAATGAAGAGGTACGTATGCATAGTCTGAATAATTTAGCTACAGCAGGAGCAAGTTCAGGGAACAATTTTTCAAAACAATTGGAGGAATTCCATCTGAACTTAGAGCTTTGTTAGCTGGTAAGTTGTCTAGGATGGATTTTACATATCCAAATAACATCATCCAATCAGATGTGAGAGGTGTAAGGCTGAGAGGAAAACCATGAATAGTGTGAAGAGAGTGTTGGATGCGAGAGGGATGTCTGTTGAGCATGGAAGAGTGGCTGCACGTGATAGAAATGATTGGAGAGAAATTGTGGAAGAACAAATGACGACGCACCTGAGGGGATATTCTCCCACATTTGGTCTGATCAGCTGATCAGGTCAGGTGCGGGTACGGGGATGGACACTGATTGAACTGCGCAGTTGACCCTCGTGTGGTGTGGTACGGTGAGAATCTGTCCCTCCTCCCCTCTGGGCTAAGATGCAAATGAGTGTGTTTGTGTGGATGAGTAAATTGGGAGTGTGTTGTCCTGTCTCAGCTACCTCCCTTTCTTTGGGGGAAGCAACCTGGGTATATAGAGATATAAAGAAATAACATCATCTGCAAGTAGCAAGATGATCAATAAAACAAATCAACAGACTGAAAGGGTTAATGAACAGTAATAAAAGAAACAGTGAGCATACCTGGAGCTGCTGAAGAAGAAGTAGTTGTTGTGCAAAAGTTGAGGCATGGCGGGTGGTGTGAGAGAGGACCTCCAACATGACCAGGCTATGCATGGCGTGGCAAAGAACCACCTTCATGCTATCAAATTTGTGCTTTTTCCCCACACTGTCTAAAGGTTGGTGATCACGTAGCTGGCTGTACACAACACCATTCATATTAATGAAAATGAGTGTAATCATTAAAGCTCAGTTACAGCAGAATACATGTGTTGCATACATTACAAGACCAGTATTTCATACATGTTTCCTTATGCAAATGATGTAATCTTGACATATTCTTTACAACTATATATCCATGCATTAATTCAGCAGATACTTCTGTCATAAAGTAAGCAACTGCAACTTACCAGACAGTCTTAATAAGATTATCTTTGTTCTCAACAATACCACCAGCACCTGCTAGCAATGTCTCAACTTCTACCATTTTCTTAACACAGCTGCCCCAGGTACCTGAACAAAAGTATTGCATATTTTAGTTTTACTTCTGAATCATCATCATCATCATCATCATCATCATCACATCCTAATTTTCTGAATGATATATGGGTTGGTACGATCAAAAAAAAAAAAAAAGAATGCAGAGGAATATGCTAACAATGTCCAGTTTAATGGAACATATATCTGTTTGCTTGTCATTTACGTCTTCAAAACTCTCAGCTGTCTGACATCTGTTTGCTTGTCATTTATGTCTTCAAAACTCTCAGCTGTCTGACATCTGTTTACTTGTCATTTACGTCTTCAAAACTCTCAGCTGTCTGACATCTGTTTACTTGTCATTTATGTCTTCAAAACTCTCAGCTGTCTGACATCTGTTTACTTGTCATTTATGTCTTCAAAACTCTCAGCTGTCTGACATCTGTTTGCTTGTCATTTATGTCTTCAAAACTCTCAGCTGTCTGACATCTGTTTACTTGTCATTTATGTCTTCAAAACTCTCAGCTGTCTGACATCTGTTTACTTGTCATTTATGTCTTCAAAACTCTCAGCTGTCTGACATCTGTTTACTTGTCATTATGTCTTCAAAACTCTCAGCTGTCTGACATCTGTTTACTTGTCATTTATGTCTTCAAAACTCTCAGCTGTCTGACATCTGTTTACTTGTCATTTATGTCTTCAAAACTCTCAGCTGTCTGACAAAATACAGTATATCAATCACAAACAGCTTCAGTCTCTCTTTGTCATAACAAGCAAACATCCAACTGGCTATCACACTACAGAGTAACATGGCTGGAACAGTTCAGCATACAACAGTTACCTTCACCAGAGATATTCATCAATGATATATCTTTTTCAAGGCTGTAAGAAAGGAATAAAAACTTTAAAATGTATCAACCTGAATTGCATTTATGTCAAATTTGCACTCAAGAAGCAGTGATCATTGCATATGCACTTTGTAATGATACAGGTTAGGAAGAGAAAGCAAGGTTTTGGGACCAACTGCTGCATATAAGGTGACAGGACAGATGCCTAAGAGTTGTTGCATGTTTGTAATGAGAGACCTGAATAGGAGAGCTGAAAGTATTACCATGAAGTGAAATCCAGTTACCAGCCTGGTAACCAGAGTCACCATTCATATGCAGGAAAAACACCCACAAACAGAGACAAAATCCATGCTGGGATTTTCATAATCTTGTAAATGTTATTACATATGACCAAATAATGGGGTGATGTGAAGCCTACTATGGTGCCCATAAACTGTGTGGAGATGTAAATGAGGCATCCATCCAGGAACCAAATTTCCATCCCCTTTCCTGCACCTTGCTGTGATGAGGCACTGTCCAGTGTCCACTGCAAGAGAATATTAGTTCAATGAATGGGGCAACCCTGCAGAAGCAGTTTTGCTTGTGGCTGGTGGGTCTGCTCAGCCAGACAGATCAAGGTTACTCAATAACCACCACCACCACACCATTGCTTTGTTTTTCAAATTCTCCACCTGCAGCAAAAAAAAAAATTACTCAATTTACTACTACAATAATTGAGGCACTTGGAGGGAAAACCAGGTAAGCACCACCCCGGCCAGAAACGGAGTTACATATACAGTAGGCTCGCACAGTGCGCGTCATTGCAGTGCGCGATTTGCCTTGTGCACGAGTGACCAAAAATCATAACCAAAAACCCTTCAATGCGCGAGTTTACCGCATAGAACGCGAGGCAGAGGCAAGGAGTGGCTCAAAAATGCCATTTTCTGCTCAACCATACTGCATGAAACAGCCAGAGCATTTACTTCTCAAAGTGCAATTACCCATAACTGTGATATCAAGTGCAAATATAAATGCCTTAGTAGAGGGAAATGATTATATTTGACGCAAGAACTAAGTACAGAAAATCAAAGAGCTGTTCTTTTCCCACACACCTACAGGGCACAGTGACACTATGAAATGGGCAGAAAACTCTATGGGGAGCCACATGAACAGAGTGATGACTCATCCTTACGATGGTGAGCAATGAAAAGTCAAAGACTGAGTGGAAAATTCCAGTTTTCCTCAAAGGAAGTCTGGACAGTGTTACAATCACCACACCAGTCAGTGCTGCCAAAGCTGGCCAGCGAGTCCAAGGTCACTGCTGGTGGCACGCGCTCGGAAACAGCCAGCCAAAACACAGAAAACCAGTCATCTTTAACTTATCCTCACTCATCGATGGGACCACCTGGAGACCTGAAGTTACTTTCATTTGAAAGGGTTGGTGAGTCTTATGTATCTTTAATTTTTTCTCTAACTAATATAGTTTGGCAGATAACAGGGTTTGATGTAAGGGTATTTTTCCCAAAATCATGGAAATCCCCTGTTGGGAGGAGTGGGTAATGCAGGAAAACCCCTGGCGTGTAGGGGTTAAGGAAAGTTTTGACATACATAAAACAATCTTTACAGTCATGTAATATCTCCATTAGTAAACTTCCATTCTTACTTGGTTCTTCTCGGCGTCCAATTTCAAGCATACAGGTGAGGAAAGGTGAGCTGAGAATGTGGACAAGAATAGAAGCAGCCAAGCTGAGATTTGTTGAATGTTCAGGGGCTGTGCGCAGGTCCACCAGCTGTTGTATAGTCCATGCCATCACCTGTACAAAGTACAAAGCTCTCTTATATACACGCTACCATTTCCTTTCCTGAGCACACTACAGGTGTTCATATGTGATTATACAAAAGAAATTTCTGCTACATTTAGAATTTTTCACGTGAATGGCTTTAGCTACTGTTCATATGCAGTACTTAGCAATGATCCTTCCCTGCACACATACTCTTGAGATAGGTGTATGTACGTGCTGTTGCCTAATAATATCCAGTGATATAAACAAGACGAGCTGCCATTCGCACCTTGCACAAGCTGATTACCAAGAAGGGAAGGAAATTCTTTTCACCCACAAAAGCATCACGTGAACACAAAAAACTATCCTGTTAAGCTTGTGAAAGGCAAAGAATGTGTAAAATGATTCAAAACAGTGCAACAAACCTGACCAAATCGGTAAAGATACCACACAAAAATGAATTTTTTTTTTTATTTTCATGTCTTTTTTGTTTATGCCTGTGTTTATTTATAACCGTAAACAGGGAGGTTGTGTGTTTTGCAAGGGAGGAAAAAGATGATATTTTCTGTCTGTGTAGAGATAATGGGTGTAACTATGTGTGTTTAGGCACGGCCACGAGCGAAAAAATCGCACATCCACTCGTCACAGCAGCAGGTGGCGAACTGGCAGCAACAGATGAGGTGTGAGAGTGTGAAGGTCAGTCTCATGTCCCAGATGTTCGTTCACTTCCCAAAAGTTTTTACAGTTTTCTACAAGTCGTGCTGCATTGAATGATCCAAACCAGTACAACAAACCTAAGCAAATAGGTAAAGATATCAAGACAAAATTGTATTTTTTGCATATTATCTAAAGATACCAAGACAAAATTGTATTTTTCGCATATTATCAAGTAATGTTTGTTTGTGCCTGTATTAATTCATAATCGTAAACAGGTGGTTGTGTGTGATTTGCAAGAGAGGACAAAGATGATATTTTTTGCCTGGGTCGAGATAATGGGTGCAGTTCTGCTTGTTTAAGAATGGCCAGGAGCAGAAAAATTGAAAATCCACTCATTACAGCACCAGGCTCTGAACTGGTCGATGAGGTATATGGGAGTGTATTGTAGGTCAGTCCGAAGACGTTCAGAATGTTCGTTCACTTCCCAAAAATGTTTGCAGTTTTTTATAGGCCGCGCTCAAACGACGCCTGCGGCCATTTATCGGCTAAACATCATTTGATGCCGGCAGCCATGAAGGAGTTAAGTTTACTGTGTGGTGGGTGGAGGAAGGTATAAAATGGGTGGGATGGGTGGTGAGGAAAAGGTAGGTTAAGGTGAGACGGTAATGGGCAGTGGGATAGGCCTAGCATGGAGAAAAGTTTTGTAGGTCTGTTGGTATGGATGTGGCAAAAATTGAATGCAAAGTTTTCTCCACGTAACACTAAATATAAGCATATGCTACTCTCCCATACTGAACCTGATGGTTCACACATGCATAAGTAAAATACAAGAAGAACTAAAAGCATAACAAGGAAGTAACTCAGAAAACTAAATTTGCTACATTATAACTAAAGGAGACAGTTAAAAGTACAGGTACCAGTACTGGATATGACACTTTACTGTACTTCCACTCACCTGAGCCAACCATTTTACACCACCAATAATGGAAGTAGCTAGCATCAGACAATCCTCAGGTTTTCCTCTGCATGACACGCTTTTCTGAAACCATTACATTACTTTACTAATTTTTTGTAAGTACTGTAACAATAATGACTAAAAATCATCACTATCATCAACGAATCTAATAATAATAATAAGTGGTAGGTGGGGGCCCTCACCATCCACTCACTCAATGTAGTGCTGCTCTCAGGTGACTGCCCTTTCCTCTCTTCCCTCCTTTTTTTCCTTCCTTCCTCTTCTGTCTTTCTTTCCTTCATTCTATCTTCTTCCTTCCTTCTACAGGTGACTCTGCACTGAGTGACAATTCCAACGAGTTCCTGTACACCAAGAAACCATTTACTATGCTGGGTGATAACCATACAACCCAATTACAGCACCTGGTGGTTTAGTGGGTAATTAAGGTGCTCCAATCGGATTGAGCCTGTGCAGGTTTATATCCAAGAGGTAACTGGGGTTTACTGCTCACGTAATGCCACTTAGGGATGAGTGAGGCTGGCCACTCTCATTTTAAATGTCAAGACCAACTTGCCTAGCCCTGGGCTCCTACACTCCTCATGGGGCAGCATAGGACTGGATGATGGATGGATGGATAAGAATAATGACTAATAATAATCGTGTGACATGATCAGATAAAATGCCGCAAGGGCAGCCTGGACTTACGCACAAAAAAAACATTCCCAAGGATTTTATTTGCCCCCCAAATTGGTTATATTGGTATAAACTGTATACTATCATTTTCAATGATGTTTATATTATACCATACACTACTAAAAACAGACAAAGTTGATGAGTAAAAAACCACCAGGCACCATAGTCTGATTATATGGTTACCACCCAGCATAATAAATGGTTTCCTGGTGTTCAGGAAACCATTTGCCTTGTCACTCAGTGTAAAGTCACCCACAGACAGAAGGAAGAGGAAAGAATGGACAAAAGTGGGACAGAACAGGAAATGTAAAGTCACCAGCAGGCAGGAGGAGGAGGAAAGAATGAAGGAAAGAAAGACAGAAGATGAAGGAGGGAAGAGAGGAAAAGGCAGACACCCAAAGCAGCACTACACTGAGTGAATGGATGGTAAGCACCCCTACCTTCCACAATAATAATAATAATAATAATAATCTATCTATCTATCTATTGCCAGATGCCTCAATCCTGTTCAGGGTGGCCACAAACAAACTGCCTCCACGTCGCCCTGTCCCACGCCATTTCACTGCCGTGCTCCCAACTCACACCCCCCTCTCTCATATACCTCTCCACCCCATCCTTCCATCTCATTCTCAGCCTCCCTCTCCCCCCTCCCCCCCTCCACCTCACTCACATACACTCTCTTCGTCAGGACCAACTTGCCTAGCCCTGGGCTCCTATGCTTCCAATGGGGCAACAAAAGATCGATGATGAAGATAATAATAATAACAGCAAACAACAACAATAATAATAAAAATAATAATAATTCAAACTGTATTAACAAATACAAATTTCAAATGAAATGAATGTCTGAAAGCTACATATTCCATTATGGTTATACACAATGGCTTACAGTACTGTATCCATCCATCCATCATTAAATCCTACAATGCCCCATGAGGAGCGTAGGAGCTCGGGGCTAGGCAGTTGGTCCCGACATTTAAGATGAGAGTGACCAGCCTCACTCATCCCTGAGTGGCATTACATGAGCAATCAACCCCAACCCTTGGATATAAACCTTCACCGCCTCAATCCGATTGGAGTGCAATAATTACCCACTAAACCACCAGGCGCCAAAATTTGGTTATATGGTTACCACCCAGCGTAGAAAATGGTTTCCTGGTGTACAGGAAACCATTTGGTTTGTCACTCAGTGTAGAGTCACCCACAGGCTGATGGAAGTGGAAAGAATGAAGGAAAGACAGATGAGGGAGTGTAAAGTCACCCGTAGGCAGAAGGATAATGAAAGAATGAAGGAAAGAAAGACAGAAGAGAATGGAAGGAAAGAAGGATGGAGAGGAAAGGGCAGACACCTGAGAGCAGCACTACATCGAGTGAGTACTGTATATCATTAAAATTCATCATTCTTCTATCAAAACATTTAGCAATAACTCAAGTACTGAGTAATTGTACAGTTCTATGCAAAACACATGAGATACACAAACACTAATGGAGTACCATCATTGACTGCAGAAGGGTGAGTAAAGCATGAATACAGTGTGGTTTCTGTAGTCCATCATACTTGCTGATGCTCTCAATCACACCACCATACGAAACAATCTGAGAAAAAAAATATAAACTACAGTATAATATTGCAATAACAGCAATTCATTACTTTGCTAATGTGTGAATTAGATAAGAAATAATTTCACATAACCAGTAAGAAATTCAAAAGAATAATATCCAGCATTTCAGAAAGAGCTTCCCATGAAATCCATAAACACTCAGTCTTGCCATTATTTTCCCACAGAGTTAGTTAAACCCAAAAACCAAAAGAAAAATACAGTATTGCAAGTTAAAAACTTACCATACTGGTGAAATTTCATACACATGAACAAACATAAACATGACCATAAGCAA
This sequence comes from Coenobita brevimanus, assembly GCF_032717465.1. Taxonomy (NCBI): domain Eukaryota; kingdom Metazoa; phylum Arthropoda; class Malacostraca; order Decapoda; family Coenobitidae; genus Coenobita; species Coenobita brevimanus. Next base: position 43,295 of record NW_027643526.1, read on the forward strand.
TAATCATAGCATATTTCATTCAATTATAAACTGTGATATCCCAAAACTTTTTAGGTTCAAAATTCAATCATATTACTGTACAATGAAATCTAACATAATATAGTACTGGATGGAAATGTTCATACTTTCATACAAACCATAACTGTACAAAAACCTCTCAGTTTTATGACAGCATCATAAAATTTTAATTATGACACACCACATCACTCAACCTACCGGAGGAACGTCACTCAACCTACCTGAGAACTAAGAGAGTGTCTGAGGTAGGACAGGATAAGGGTATTTGGCAGAGGTCCCATTAGAGCCTGCTGCAGAATGTAATCAGCTAAGTGGTAGATGTCTCCACTCACACCCCAAGGCAACACCTGAAAAAACAAAACTTCTTGGAAACTATCATAAGTGTCCTCTAGTTGTATTATTCATACAAGAATGATGTTTGGCAGCATTTCTAAAGTTCTCACAGCGCTGACACATAAGCCACACTTTTCTTCTCAATCAGTAACATTTTTCATCCTGAATTACTATAATCATGGTACCGTACTCACAGCAAGGTTTTAGTTTGCTATATAAAACTCCTAAACATAAAATAGTGACTGTTTTCTTCTCACCATCTTTATATGTATTCCCCACTGCAGGTCTGACCATCGTTCCCGCCAAGCTCTGATAAGCAGGGAGTGAATAGTGACCGCCTTACTGCTGGTGACTGGTTCTAGGACCATGGTGATCAATGTTCACCTCAACCCTCTACACAGCCAACAGGCTATGCACTCAGGATTAAAATCAGGCCTTCATCTCCTCTTCTGGAAAAAAAAAATATATATATATGTATATATACAGTAATCCCTCCACTATCCGATGTACCGTAAACTGGGGTGCTTTCGGACGATTTTTTCATTTTTTTGTACCATGTAATCTAGTTTTTAATTCAGTCCAAGATCTTAAGTACTGTATGTTGAGCTGGTCCACTAGGGTATCGAATCATAGCAGTACAAAATTTAAAATGTTTCATATATAATTATAGCAAATATAGTAATGGGTGTCCGAATTTGTACTCAAACTTTGGTGAATTCGGACACACTGTATAAATTCGTACATAAATAGAAAATGAATGCATAAGACTACCCTGGGTTCCCAGTTTAGTCTCGGACCTATGTGGGGCCATTTCGGACGCTCTGGGGCTTTTAAAAAAATGTTCTTCCAGTACAAAAATAATGCCACTCCTTGACAAAATAAGCTAATGACTATAATGAGATATGAACACAAGAGCAGTTTTATTTTTTTCCTTGGTTTAAATAAAACATATTAGAACACATGTAGATAAGACAAATCTAGCTACAAACCTTAGTACTGTATATGGAACAATCATTTCTTGACTAATAATTTTGTTTTTGGAAGACTGATGGATTATAAGGTACAGGTGATATTTAACATGATTATTTGGCTTTACCAGTTTTTTGCTTGCCTTTTTCACTACGATAAGGACCTTGATCTCCACCAGTTCTTTTCTTAAATGTTCGAGTCATTGGGTGACCTTGTTTAAACAGGTAGTACCATAAAAGCTCAAGAGTATACCTGTAAATGATACATATGAACCCAATTACACACAGTATCCACATCTGGCAAATTATAAGCAATTGTACATTGTAAAAAGTGTTACTTTTTCATTCATACTCCCCCTGTCCGAATTCACCTCATGTCCGAACTGACTCCAATTTGCATGAAAATTTTAAAAATTTCATTAAATGCCCAGTTAAGAGATTAATTGAGAAGATAACGCCAATTACTTACTTTGCACTTTCACACTACGCATGAAAGTACATCCGGCCACCGAAGATTTTCCTGCATCTATTCATTAACATTTCTGCCAAAGAAAGTTTGCCAATGTTACAAATTTTATTCTTTTTACATATATTTGCTTTTTAGTATATACCTGGTATGTGTCACGTGATATATTAAGTATCTTTATACACGAAAGTACAGTAAAGAATTACAAACAATTGGGAGCAAACAGATTTCTAATATGTTTATTCATTAATTATTAATTAATTTAAACAACTTTTTATTGCAGTATTATCCGAATTCGCCCCGAGTCCGAATTCACCCCAGTTTACGGTAACAGAGCCAAAGGCATGTCCCAAAGGTGGTCCTGTCCGGATATTGGGCCCCAGCCTCCTGGACTTGTACTTATGGACCCTAACTCAGACAAACACCTATACAACTCCCTCTGGACATGCATAGCATCTATTTAAGACCCAAATCACACCAATAAGGGACATAAAAGACTGAAATAAATGCAAAAGAACCAGGGAATGAGGTTTTAGAGGTGAGTTTATACAATATTTAACATTCTGGGTACTTACAACAAACCTCTGGCTCCTGGACTGGTAGTTATGGACCCTAACCTAGCCTAACTCAGAAAAACACCTCCCTACTGCACATGTATAGCACCCAAGACCCTATTCACACCAATAAGGGACATAAAAGAGTGAAATGAAGTTTTAGAGGTAAGTATGGAAAATACAGTACAATATGAAACATTCTGGGTACTTACAACAAGTCCCTGGCTCCTGGACTGGTATTTATGGACCCTAACCCAGCCTAATTTTGAAAGTCACCTAAATAACTCCCTACCGGACATGCACAGCACATATTTAAACCTATTTAAGATCCTATTCACGCCAATAATGGACATAAACCTTGAAATAAATGAAAAGGAACCAAAGAATGAGGAATTAGAAGTGTCTGTACCTCATCCAGGGTACTTACAGCACGTCTGTCCTTCTCTAAGGCTTTGGCAGTGGTGAAAATGCTCATGAAGCACACACAGTAATCCAGTGTTGTGCTGCACTTACAGTAATTTCTTGCACTGAGTTATAACTGTTTAACACTGCACATTGTTAATTGCACCATGCCAGTTTCAACCACCAGTTTCAATCGCCAGTTTGCACTCCACTGTTAATCCTTTGCACTCCAATTCTAATTTCTTAACATTGCACAACACTGTAAATTCTCATGTGGTCTACTGGCGAGGTATTGTAGTTTAATCACTGTTTATTCACAAAAAACGAGCACGTGTGGCATCCACTGTAATAAACACCCACTCGTGATCGAAGTAAAGCAGTAACTGTTGGAGTGTTGGTGACGGGGAAACAGAGTTGCCAGATCGCAACGGCCGCATTACCAAACTCCTCAATTTTCATTACCGGTACCAAATCTAACTTTTCATTACCAAATTCGTAAAGCTAGCATTTATTCCTCACTAATTATATATACAAGTGGAAATACAGTACATGCAATCACTCTTCTTATAAGTAACAGCATGTTGATTATTTTCATGTTATGTAGGCTGGTAGATTAATCAGAAAGAGCAGACAATCCACCATCTCCATCCTGTGTATCCTCATACATGTGAAAAATCCATATGGTAATGCATTATTCTAATTCATTACCAAATTGTCAAACATTTGGTAATGAAAAATATCAAATGGCAATACTGACAGGAGAGGGGGGAGGGGGGAGGAAGGAAGGGGGGAAGAGGCCATGGCGTAAACATCTGTTCGGTGCCGCGCGGCAATTTCAAATTACAGGAGGGAAAAAAAAATTGGATTGGGGGGGATTTTTTTCGTTTTTTGGCCATTTTGGGGTTCTGAAGGTCCAGGCCCACAATGTCCGGTAAATGGGGTGTCCGGAAAGTGGGCGTCCGGGTAGTATAGGGATTACTGTATATCACACTACAGTATGATTAAGGTGAAACCATAGACCTCATTCTGTTAAACTTCCAAGAGACTTTCTACGAGGTTTATCATCAGATACTGTTGGACAACCAGCAAACCATATGAATATCTGGAAATCTTTTTGCATGGATTAAGAGCTAGTGGGAAATGAGAAACAAAATCCACCTTTATGTGGTTTCTTCCATTATGCCGGAAACAAACAACCTCAGGTACTGCTTAAGGAATGTGATGATAACAGGAAAAAATTTTCAGCAGGAAAAGGTCATTTACCACCCTGAAAGCGGCCAGGAAAAAACTGAAACCAAGCTTGAGGAATGTGAATGTTAATTGGTAATGTCTTTCTGCTGCTTAAAGCATACATTCACCAAAAATCCTTCATATAGAAAGGAAATCAAAATGAACATACATGAATTACCGGTAGGTATGTAACAAACATGCCACGCTCTCCTACGATTCTATTTTGACCAGTTTTTCCTATAAGCCCTCAGTTCTGAAATTTAACATTAGGCTTACCAACACAGTAACGTCTGTACGTCCCACAAAATGTATCTTGATTCTGATGCCACAACCAGATAAATGAGCCGGTCTTAATAAAGTAAAAACAAAAATGGTCAAAGTTTCTATAATCTCCCACCCACAACAACTCTAACTCACTCGCTAGATGTTTACTGTTTGTGTTGTGTCGTCTTCTTCTTCTTCTTCTTGTGACCTCTGTCGCTTTGTATCGCTTCGTAGGTCCTCCTCTTCTTGCTCCTTATCCTCTTCTCTTTTCTTGATCACACTTCAATTTTCGTTACAGTTCAGTTCAGTTCAGTTGATAGGTGAGGAGTATTGCCTTTTCATCGGCACTCCTCTTGTCAATTAATTTTTCTAGTTTATTATTTTTCTTGTATTTAGCTCGTGTTTTGCTCGTGTGTCTTTTGTTTTATTTTGTTTTGTATTTTTTTCTATTCTTTCCTATTTGTTAACGTATTCCTCTTTCTTTCCTTAATTTCTCTCTTTTCCTCCATATATTATATAAATAGTCTTTTGTTCTTCCTATATTTTCTTCACTAAACAGTAATTGTCCTATTAAATTGTTTTCATTTTCTATATAAGGCTGTTGTAGGTGTTCTTCCTTATTCCTGTCTTCCTGATACAATGGCCACCATAATAAAAAGTGTTTGATGTTCTCTTCTGCTGCCCCGCACAAATCACATTTAATATTGCCCCCTGAAAATCTCTTCCTATCATTTAGTGGTAAATTATTTGTTCTACTTTTATATAATATTATGGATGCTATGGTATTATCATATATTTTTTCTTCTTTTATATGTGATTTATAATTTTTATAAATTTCCAGACTCTTTTTTTCCTTTATTTCTTTCTTCCATTGAGATGAGTCCCAGTTCTTTACTTTTTCTTTGATGTCTTTAATACTAATATTTTTTACTGATTTATTTTCTAATCCTATTTCTCTCATGTATGTTTTTACTGTACATATCCACTGGTCTTTTCTACTTTCCATCTTTTCTTGCATTATTCTTTTAATTAAGTCATTTTTACCTTCTTCTAGTCCATATTTTAAGTACTTGATATAACCTTCCATTATTCTGCTCTGCATACATGATGCCCCTATTTCTCCTCTTAGTGTTGGTATCTGAGCGTTACATTTTTTATATGTTTATTTACTGTTGTGATGTTGTTGAGGTATTGCCTTTACAACGGCACCTCTAAACGATTTCCTTCTTTCTCTTTTCTCTTTCTTATATGTCTTTCTGTGGTCACATCTCCTCTTCTCTTACTACGTGTACGCTATAATCAGTCGCCTGAATCTCTGAGCCCCTTCACTTTCCTTTCTCTTTTTTTCCAGCATTTAAATATTATTAATTTCTTTTTTTCAATACCACTTGTTTTAAATAGGAGATTCCCAAGGATATTATTTCTTTCCTCTATATATGGCTGTTGTAATTCTACCAGTTGTGTTCTTTCTTCCATATATCCTGTGCAGTCTAATAAAAAATGTATCAAGTCTTCTGTCTCTACATTTCACATTGGACAATTTGTCTCAGTTCCCTTGAATCAATTTCTATTTGCTAAATTAGTGTATTAGATCTGCATTTAAACAGAGTTATGGAGGCTGGTGAATTATCATATATTTCATCTACTCCACCTATTTCTTTCTTCCATTTTTTATATACTTCTAAGCTTGATTTATTTTCCATGTCTTTTCCCCACCTTTTTATGTCCTCAGCATATATTTTCCTGGTTAGTTCATCTTTTGTTATATTTTTTAACCCTTCTGTAATTAGGTCATGATCTTTTAGTGCCTTCTCACATTCCCTCATCCACTTACTCTTGCGTTCCCTCAGCTCTTCTACAATTTCCATTAATAGTGCATTATTTCTTCTCTTTAAAATGCCTTGGAGATATTGAAGCTTTGCCCTCTTTATTTTCGTTTCCATTAGACATGCATGGAGTCTGTTTTGGAGTTGGCTGTTTTGCAGGATGGTCCCCTGGGAGACCCCGACCCACCCCCCGCCACCCCACCACGTCACCGACACCTCAAATAACCCGCCACCACCCCTACACCCACCAAATTTTCCCCCAAGCACACCCACTCCCCAACCACCTCCGATGCCAAACCACACACCAGCCCCTTGCTCATCACTGCCACCACAACTTCACACTCCACCACCTAGACCAGTGGTTTTCAACCTTTTTTCTCTCACGGCACACCAAGCCAGGCGTAAAATGGGCGAGGCACACCATCAGTATTTCAAAGTAGAACTAATGATCTTCATAATGTGTCAAGCATGTTAATTACTGTTAATTATTTATTATTTTTTATGGATTATCATGGTTTTCACAATATTACTTTCTTCTGCATATTTATTACTCCACAATTACAGTGAAATATGATGTCCTTGACAAAGTTACCAGCTATCAAACACAATAAAAATTATGAAGATTTAAAACACAAGATAGTGATTTTATTCACGCACAAGCATGTGTAAAAATAAATGGCCTTTTCATGGAAACAAATACCATTGGGAAATGAAACATGATGTCCTTGATAAAGTTACTAGCCATTAGAAATAATATGAAGATTTGAAACTAAAGATACTAATTTTATTCGAGCACAATAACCATTAAAAATAAAAGGCCAATTCAAACAGAAATATCAGTGGAAAATGAAACATGATGTCCTTGATAAAGTTAGTAGCCATTAGAAATGTACATGAAAATTTAAAACTGAAGATATTGATTTCATTTAAGTAAAAACATGACTAAAAATAAAAGCATTCTCCATACATATAGATATCAATCGGAAATTTGACCTTGGTGTTGTTTCATAATGTGCCTCATCCGAGGTCGAATGGTGGAGAGGCATACCCTCAAGTCCTCCTCCAGTGTCTGAAGCCGCGACCTGTTCTTGTTTTTTACTGTGTTCATTGCAGAGAAGCCAGTCTCACACAGATAGGAAGTTGAGAAAGGAAGAAGACCTCCAACTGCATTCTTAGTAATGGTAGGGTATTCGTCTCGAAGGGACAACCAGAAAGTAGTCATGTTTGTGGATTCATGCTTTAGTTTTAGTGCTCTGTCATTCCTGATTCATGTCAGCTCATCCTCTTCGGTAACTGTTAGCTCTGCTGACTCGTACGTACTTGCCACAAACGGATTTCTTACCCAGTCCAAACACGATGTCTCAAGTGATGGAAAATACTTTTCAATGTTCTTACTCAGTAGCGACAAGCTTTGTAGAATCAACGTAAGAAGATTTTTGTCCCGTCTGCAGTCTTTTGTTAATTCAAACACTTCAACTTTGTTCTCTTTTTTTATTCTGGATCCCCACAACGTTAGTTTTTCCTTAAATGCATAAATTTTATCTGTACAAGTAAGAATGTTTTCGTTCTTTCCCTGCATACTCTTATTGAAAGTGTTCAGTGCTTGAAAAATGTCAGCTAGGAATGCCACTTTATTTCACCAGGTTTCATTACTAAGTAGGTCAGGCAGTTGAGACCCTTCTGAAGTTAAAAATATAAGATCCTCTTAGTTCATAAAACCTTAAAAGAACTCGCCCTCGAGATAGCCACCTCACTTCCGTGTGCAGTAGCAGTTGTGTGTGAGCACATTCCATGGCAGAACAAAGACTTGAAAAAAGCCTTGATTTTAATGGTCTACTTTTGATATAGTTAACTATTCTGACTGTCTCATCTAATACTTGTTGCAACTCAGGAACTAATGATTTTGAAATAAGGGTTTCTCTATGCAGGAAACAATGTGTAAAAACAATGCCAGGGTTTTTCTGTTTTGCAAGTGCAATGAATCCTTTTATTCTCCCTGACATGGAAGGGGCACCATCTGTGCAAATACTCATGCATGATTTCCATGACAAATCATTTGAGCTGAAATAGCTGTCAACCACCTCAAAAATATCTTGACCTCGTGTTGTTTCTGGAAGTGGTTTGCAAAATAAAAATTGTTCAATTATGTCGTCATTACAAACAAACCTGATAAATGGTAAAAGTTGAGTTTTTCCAGTGATGTCAGTTGACTCATCCAACTGGATGGCAAAAATTCTCACTTCTTTGATACGAGCTATGATTTGTGACTCAACGTCTTGAGACATATCAGAAATACGACAACTGATGGTGTTATCTGACATTGGGATTTTCAAAATCTCTTTTTCACGTTTTTCACCAAACATGATGTTCACAATTTTGCTACATGCTGGTAATATTACCGACTCTGCAATTGTATGTGCTTTCATTTTTTTGGCAACTATTTCTGCAACAGCATAACTTGCTTCTTGAGCTTTGGCAGATACAGTCGTGATACTGGTGATTTGTTGAGACTGGCGTGTTTGGTCAGTGATAAGCCTTTTAAAATATTCAGTTGATTTCTCACATAAATGAGAGTGCTTTGTCCGAAGATGTCTTTTAAGTTTACTTGGAACCATCGCTCGATTCGCTAGTCTTTCGCCACAACACAGACAGGACGTGGTTCCTCTTCTCCAGATGAAGTGAATCCGAAGGACAAGTAGTCTTCTTTATACAGTCGCACAACTGATTTGGAAGTAATACTGTCTGTCCTAATTGTCTTGCTTCCAGAACTAGTTCCGGCCACACTAGCTTCACTGCCCTCATCTTCTAACGTTCGTTTCATAATTACATCTCCTGATCTTTACTTTTAAGACGTATACAAGGAAGTGTCGCTGTGGCGAAGGCCCGTCTGGCTGAGAAAATCCGTTAGCCCGGAGGCCCGGCGGAATAACGGTTACCAGTTCGTACATACAGTGTGATATGCCCCCCCAGAAATAGGGTATAATATAAATTCACAATTAATTAAATTTATTGTCATTAAGCCGTGACAAATGATAGTCATACTCATAGATGTCACATTTGCCATGTGCACGTTGTTTGAGGGAGGATCAATCTTCCTTCCCCAATTCCCACGGCACACCTGCAGTTGCTTCGCGACACACCAGTGTGCCGCGGCACACTGGTTGAAAATCACTGACCTAGACAATCAACCCACCTCCCACACCTGCCGGTACACCACGTGGACCCACCACATCACCACCTGTCACCACCCCTATGCCCACACAATCTCCCCACATGCACACTACACGCACCAACCCCGCACCCACCACCACCCCACATACTCCAACACCAGGATGTTCAACCATCCACCCATGACAAGCCACTGCACCACGTGGCCGCACCACCTCACCACCCACGCCCGTCCTCACCACCCACACAACCAGATCCGGCCGCCTCTCCCGCCCACCAGCCAGGTATGCAGCCACACCCTCACCCACATCCCCAGCATCACCACAACCACCCCCGACAAACCCCACCACACCCGACACAGCCCCCATCACACTGAGAATACACCAGGCACAATGGAAATTTCCACCAATCCAATCCTCCAGGGAGAGAATTTGCACCTGCCCTAGGAACTCAAAAAAAAAAAAAAAAAAAAAAAAAAAAAACAGTCACCTCACCTGTCACCAACATTCAGCCAGAAGAACTCATCCACTCATCGCCACTGGAGACGAAAATACGATGCGTCACCTGGTCCTCTGTGTTGTTGAGTGAAGACGAAGGGGAGCTGCAAGGCTTGGTGGATGAGTTTGGGAGAGTGTGTAAGAAACGGAATCTAAAGGTGAATGTAGGGAAGAGTAAAGGGATGGTCTTTGAGAGAGGTGAAGTCAGTGAATGTACAGCGAGGTTGGATGGTGAGGAATTGGAAAATGTGAGTACGTTTAAGTACTTGGGTAGTGTGATGAGTGAGGATGGAGGTTTGAAGGGTGAAGTGCGTGAAAGGGTACAGCAGGTAAGAAAGGTTGCTGGTTCCTTGAAAGCAGTGATAAGAAACAGGGAAGTGAGCGTGGAAGTGAAAAAGTTACTACATGACAGTATTGTGATACCAACTCTAACGTACGGAAGTGAAGCTTGGACGTTGTTGGAAGGACACAAGTCAAGAGTGAGAGCAGTGGAAATGAGTTATTTAAGAGGAGCCTGTGGAGTCACATGGAGAGACAGGCTGACGAATGAGGATATAAAGGAGCGTTGTGGTGTGGATGTGGATGTGATAGGAAGCGTTATGAGGAACACACTGAGGTGGTTTGGCCATGTGGAGAGGATGGAGGGTGAAAGACTGACGAAGAGAGTGTATGTGAGTGGGATGGATGGGGGAAGAGGGAGGGGGAGGCCGAGGATGAGATGGAGAGGTATATGAGAGAGGGGAGTGTGAGTTGGGAGCAGGGCAGTGAAATGTCCCAAAACTTCTAGGAGTACTCCTCAAATTATTACTAAATGTGGTTGTAGATGAGAGTTGCTTCTAAAAGTTCCTTCTAGGAGGACTCGTAGTAGTAATTTCGCTGCTACCATGAAGTGTTACCAACACAAAAAATCTATCTATCTATCTATTGCCAGACGCCTCAATTCCGTTTGGGGTGGCCACAAATAAATCGCCTCCAAGTCGCCCTGTCCCCCGCCATTTCACTGCCCTGCTCCCAACTCACACCCCCCTCTCTCATATACCTCTCCATCCCATCCCTCCATCTCATCCTCGGCCTCCCCCTCCCTCTTCCCCCATCCATCCCACTCACATACACTCTCTTCGCCAGTCTTTCACCCTTCATCCTCTCCACATGGCCAAACCACCTCAGTGTGTTCTCATAACGCTTCCTATCACATCCACATCCACACCACAACGCTCCTTTATATCCTCATTCGTCAGCCTGTCTCTCCATGTGACATCACAGGCACAACCTCTTCCCTTCCTAAAGCCTCCCTGTTCTTCTCCAACTAATTCCTCTGTTCTTTCTCTAACTCACACATCTTATATCTGCATACACATGCAGTAATACACTCATGGGCACACATGTTGTAGTCATATGATGGGTAATCTAATAATAACGGTGATAAGATGATGATGATGATGATGAGCCAAGATGATGTGTGGGATACTGAGAGGATCTTATGGGTAGTGTAAACGCACCTAAATACTAAGATTATTTCATTCAGCTGAGATATATTCTGGCAGTCAGATGTTAATATGCATGTCATAATAAAAAAAAATATATATATTAATATCTTGAGGCTCGGTGGCAGATATAATTAAAAAGGCGCATCTTACGTAGAGGTTAATGGATGATGATGCTATAAGCGATCATTTTCGACAGGTTTTACTCTAGATAATTAAAATCGTCTGACAGTAATATGAACAGAGGCAAAGAGACGTTCTCAAAGTGAAGTGGTTAATGTAAAGATAATGATAATGTTTAAGTATATAACACATAAGTGAAAAGAGTATAGTTAAAATGAAATATACAGTAAAGCAAATGTTACCGAGCATGATTGAAATGAGTCTTCTGTCTCTAACTGGAACTCTGTGAACCCTTGAAGTTCCGAATCCCATCAGTCACCCTCTAACCGAGAAAGGCGTAGTACGCAGGTGCTGTGTGTATATTAACTCAGTGATAGGATTATAGTGTGTAAACAGCTTCCCCGTCTTCTTGAGGTACAGAAGGGTAAGCGAGGATACTGTTCATTCGTTCTTTGATAGCTACGAGTTCTCGCCGCTGCGCCAAATCGTCTGTATTAATCTGAAAAAGTAAAGATACGCTGTGGTGTTGATGTGGATGCGCTGGAGGGTGTTGGGAGAGGTACCTTGAGATGGTTTGGCCATGTGCAATGAAGACTGAGAGATTACCTATAGTTCTTCCACCTTAACTTGGCCCAGGTTTTCGTCCCTTTGTAACTTATTTCATGTAGCTCAGTGGCAGGAAAATATAATTCAGTACTACGGTTCTAGGTACGTTCCTACCATGATCTATCTATCTATCCATTGCCAGACGCCATAATCCCGTAATGGGTGGCCATTTGACTTTGAGTTATTTGTTTTACGGGGAGGGGCACTAACCCTCCACCAACCCACTTGTTGACACGTAGGGAGCACGTATGGTTTGGTTATATGGTTACCACCCAGCGTTGTAAATGGTTTCTTGGCTTACAGGAAACCATTTGGCTTGTCACTCAATGTAAAGCCACCTGTAAAGGAAAGAAAAGCAATAAGAAGTGACAGGAAAGATGCGAGAAATAGGAAGAGAGGAGGGGAGGCACAGAAAAAGAATGATAAAGACTAAGGAAGAAGTAGGCAGCATTACATCAAGTGAGTGGATGATGGTCGCCACCACCTACCACCACCTACCATGATGCTTGTTATTTATTTATTTATTTTACGCGTCATATTCTGGTATTCGTATTGCTACAGCTCAGAACTGAAGACAGAGACAGTAATATTAGGACAAGTTAGAGAGAAAGGAGTATAAGAGAGTGTATGTGAGTTAGGTGGAGAGACGAGTAGTGGGAGACCGAGAATAATGAGGTGGAGGGATGCGGTGGAGAGGTATATGAACGATGCTGGTGTGAGTTGAAGGAGAGGCAGCCTGATGATGCATGACAGGGTAACATGGAGGCGGTTTGTTTGTGGTCACCCCTCCAGAGATTAGTTTTAGATATAAGAAAGAGCACCGAGATATAAATACATCCATAGTAGCGAGTCAAATGATTTTTCTTTCTGTTGCTCTGTAAGGTCTTCTCTCGCTTAACATAATCCTGGAGTTTTTCCTTGAATATATATCTTTATTAATCTATGCTACGTTCAGTGTAGGGTCGGACCTTACAGTCGGAGGGAGAGTGATAGCCAGAATTAACTTCCATGCTGACGAGGTGCCAGTGGGAGATGGGTGTCCGTAGGAGGGATGATGCATATGAAAGTGGAGAAATATGAGGGGGAGTGAAAGGCAGAATTAACTACCACATGCTGGCAAAGTACATCTGGGAATGGGATGGGTGTGTAGGGAGTGTGATGTTTGTGAAAGTGGAAATATTGTAAAGTATTGGTTATGTTTATGTGTCAGAGTGTGTGTATGTCAATGGTAGAAGTAATATGGTGTGAATATATGTAAGTATATATTATCTTTATTGATAGACAGTGGGTGATTCTGTACTTAGGAATAAGAGGCTTTACGAAATGTTCTATTTATCTATCTATTGCCAGACGCCATAATCCCGTAGGGGGTGCCCATTTGACTTTGAGTTAGTTGTTTTACAGGGAGGGGCACTAACCCTCCACCAACCCACTTGTCGACACGTAGGGAGCACGTATGGTTTGGTTATATGGTTACCACCCAGCCTTGTAAATTGTTTCTTGGCTTACAGGAAACCATTTGGCTTGTCACTCAATGTAAAGCAGCCTGTAAAGGAAAGAAAAGCAATAAGAAGTGACAGGAAAGACGGGAGGAATAGGAAGCGAGGAGGGCAGGCACAGAAAAAGAATGATAAAGGCTAAGGAAGAAGTAGGCAGCACTACATCAAGTGAGTGGATGATGGTCACCACCACCTACGAAGTTTGTATTGTATATAAATAATGTCACAATTCATGCACTGTAATTGTAAGACAGTACTATGACTACATCTGTTTCATAACACTTCTTGACTAGCCCCATATTCTAGTGTTAATCTAGCCAAGCATTCATGTTAGAGAGATGGCAACTTTAGACCTAGAGTATAGCACCATATTCTTGTGTTATCTCCTATTATAGTTCAGTATTTAGGAAGGAAAGAAGTCAGTTTTAGGCGAAGTTAAAGCTGATCGAGTACTGTATAGTGCTAATCTTTTGTTACAGCTCATCATTCAAGACAGAGAAGTGACAGCTTTATGCTATTTCAAAGTGGACAGAGAATAGGCATATACAGTCAGCCCTTTTCTGCCTCAGTTGTAACTGTTCAGGCAGACCTAAATAAATCATAATTTTTGATTAGTGGGAATGGCTTTGCGTTTACTCGTTTTAAAATGTAATTCAAAATATGTGAATAACTAGTAGTGTAGTTGCCTGTGCACTTGTTATAAAGTAGCAGCTGCCACAAAATAGAACGTAGGACAATATAATGTAGAGCAGGATAAATAATAGTGCAAGTGAGAGGGGATATAGAAGAGGGAAAAATTGGCATTATATTCTTATATATACTGATAATTCTTTAACCATATCAATCAGGTGATTTTTGTTTTCTTAGTTCTTGCTCTCTAGATGATTTTACATAAGGGAGTGCAAAGGCAGGTCGTGTTGAGGGTATTTGGTACAGACAAGACAGTGATCACGATATTAAATTCTGCATTAATGGTATGATACTGTATCTGATTCTGGAAGTTAATCATCATGATCATCTGCAGCTCCAACACTCAAGCCTCTGTTTTTTATCAAGGCCTTCATAGCACCAGCTACCTAGAAGTTAAAATAAGGACAATAAAGCAAGAAGGCTCCCTTAGGATTGACTTTTCAGTACTAGAGGTCTTTCCCGAGATGAAATAAAATTATCTAGAGGTAACAAGAATTATATATTTTAAAAAGTCTTTGGAGTGAAGGGGTTAGTGTTCTTTGATTGTGGTAGAAATCAGCTTAGGGAGAACTGCCTTGATGTATTGAGTCAGAAATTTGTTAAGTCTGAATGATCAGGGATGGCATTATTTTTATACGAAGGTCAGAGAGAGAGAGTAGTCTCTTTGCATGGGCGTTGTTCCTCTTTAAAGATGCAAATTTTTGTTGGGAAAGGAACATAATTGTAGGTTTAGACAGGATAAGGACAGGGGAGCGAAGATCATCACATACCTAATTCGGATTGTGTTGCATTATTTGTAAAGGTTCCAACATGCTTGCATGCATTGGCATGGTCACCTAGTAACGCCTCTTCACACTGCCCAATCTCTGGCAGTCTCCCTATTCCGTCGCTTCTCCCATAGGTCACACTCGTGACTTCATCCCAGGTCTTTTTCGGTCTGCCTCTGACACCCCTGACGTTCATACCTCTCTCAAGTTCTTCATCTATCTATCTATCTATTGCCAGACGCCATAATCCCGTAAGGGGTGGCCATATGACTGAGTTATTTGTTTTACGTGGAGGGGCACTAACCCTCCACCAACCCACTTGTTGACACGTAAGGAGCACGTATGGTTTGGTTATATGGTTACCAGCCAGCGTTGTAAATGGTTTCTTGGCTTCAGGAAACCATTTGGCTTGTCACTCAATGTAAAGCCACCTGTAAAGGAAAGAAAAGCAATAAGAAATGACAGGAAAGATGGGAGAAATAGGAAGAGAGGAGGGCAGGCATAGAAAAAGAATGATAAAGGCTAAGAAGTAGGTAGCACTACATCAAGTGAGTGGATGGTGGTCGCCACCACCTATATTTAGACACCACGTTATGGAGATGGTTTGTGTAATATCCTACAGAGACACACAGCCACACCTCCATACACAGGCACACCTTCATACACAGCCACACCTCCACACACACACACACACACACACACACACACACACACACACACACACACACACACACACACACACACACACACACACAGCCTCTTCCCTTCAGTAGAGCTTCACCCATCTTAGGAGAAATCTCTAGACGCTGGCAGGAGTAGAGGAGACTGTTGACAACCCAGTTACCTGCAGTGTTCACACCTGAGCCAATTATAATCATCAGGTTGTACCAGTTAAATAATAATAATAATAATAATAATAAGGTGTCATGATGTTGAATAAGTAAAGAATTTTCACTATTCTGTCAGATATTCTGGTCTCATCATTATTACTTCATGTATTATGTTCAACCTTGGATGCTGCCAGTCATTGTTTCAAATGTGGATATCACTTTCACTGACCTTTCCGTATTCTGTATTCCGTCGTTTAAACCTCTCTCACTTACTCTATCGACATATCGAGGAGTTCAGATAACCGTTCCATAACTAAACACTTACTCTAGGCACTGATGAATGCATGGATGAGAAAAAAGAATATTTCATAAAACTGTTCATAGCACTGGTCGGCTTAAACAGTTAACAGTATTGGAAGCATGTCAGAACAGTGACACCAGACGTTTTAGTATATTGATGATGCCAGGATAGTTATATTAGGTCACTGTAACTTGGTAATAATTATGTGTCAGATTTGTAAAGTCTAATAAATACTCATAACAAAATGAATGTAGTCATTAAACTGGCAAATTTTCATGACCTATAAGCATAATATATACCGGAATGCATCGAGTAATAATTTGCGGTAAAATACTGGATTTGGAGAAAACAAATGACAGGGTGGATAGACAAGGATTGTGGAAAGCATTAAGAATATATGGAGTAGATGGGAAGTAGCTGAATGCTGTGAGGGGTATGTATGATGGTGCTAAGGCTGCAGTGCGTGTGGATAGTGAACTGAGTGAAGTTTTCTATTTGAAGACTGGGTTGAAACAGGGATGTGTCATGTCTCCATGGTTGTTCAATCTGTATATGGTTGGCGTTATAAAAGAGATACAAGGTAGGGCAGTGGATGCTGGAGTGGCCCTAGTGAGAAAGGGCAGTGTTTCGAAACTCACTGTATTGTTGTTCGCAGATGGTACTGTGTTGTTAAGTGAAGACGAAGGGGAGCTGCAAGGCTTCGTGGATGAGTCTGGGAGAGTGTGTAAGAAACGGAATCTAAAGGTACATGTAGGGAAGAATAACGTTATGGTCTTCGAGAAAGGTGAAGTCAGTGAATGTACAGTGAGGTTGAATGATGAGGAAATGGAAACTCTGAGTACGTTTAAGTACTTGGGTAGCGTGATGAGTAAGGATGGAAGTTTGGAGGGTGAAGTGCTTGAAAGGGTACAATAAGGAAGAAAGGTTGCTGGTTCCTTGAGGGCAGTGATAAGGAACAAGGAAATGAGCACGGAAGTGAGAAATTTATTACATGACAGTATTGTGATACCAACTCTAACGTATGAAAGTGAAGCTTCGACGTTGTTGGAGGGACATAAGTCAAGAGCGTGAGCAGTGGAAATGAGTTGTTTGAGAGGAGCCTGTGGAGTCACATAGTGAGACAGACTGGCAAAAGAGGATGTGAAGGAGCGTTGTGGTGTGGATGTGGATGTGATAGGAAGCGTTAGGAGAAACACATTGAGGTGATTTGGCCATGTGGAGAGGATGGAGAGTGAGAGACTGAAGAGGTGAGTGTATGCGACTGAGGTGGAGGGGGAGAGAGGGAGGGGAAGGCCAAGGATGAGATGGAGGGATGGAGTGGAGAGGTATATGGGGAAGGGGTGTGTGAAGTGGGAGTAGGGAAGTGAAATGGCGGGGGACAGGGTGACGTGGCGGCGATATGTTTGTGGCCACCCCGTATAAGGGATTAAGGCGGCTGGCAATAGATAGATGGATAGAAAATCCTGCAGTTCACATGCTTCACAACACGCTTCACAAACCATCACTGATATTATGCACCTGTACTGATGTGTTGATTTTACCTGTATGATATCTTAATTAGGAACTCAAAATGTGGCATGCAGGCTAATAAATCTGATCCCTGCTAGTCTTACATTAGTGACCGTCAAAAACTGAGGTCTTTAATTCTCCTTTGGTCTCATAGTTTTAAGATTAAGGACTAAATTAAGACGAAGTATTGAAGGAGTCTGTATTATTTCTGTGTATTTTTTTAATGCAAGGAAGAATGAACCCAAGGCCATTTTTCCTGGATACCTCTATGACAGGTTTCCCTCATTTATTTATACAGTTTTCTTATCTTTTTTTTTTCATTACCATTTTCCTGATGTTCTCTGCGTGTTCCTCTCCGCCAAATTCCTAACAGTAAGTGCCAGCAATACAATATACTAACACTATTTCATTTTTCAGAGAGAAGGAACCAAAGGCTGAACACAAACGCAAGATAGTCAAACAAGCAAGCCAACGTCAAGACCATGCTGTACCTGGACACACAGCGTTAGAAAAATGGAGGTCGAAGGCAGGGGGAGATGCACACCAGAATTTTGGCAATGCAGGTGAGTGATTACAAGACACGTAGTATTTTTCCACATCATTTCATCAACTCCCCCACCTCTCTCTTTCTCTCTCCCACACACACACACACACACACACACACACACACACACACACATTACATTAACCCTTCCACTACAGTGAGGAGATGAAAGGAGCACTTTGAGGATTTGTTGAATGTAGAGGGTGACAACAGTGCGAGTATAAGTGGTTGGGGAATGGCTGGGAGAAGGAGAGAGGAGAGGAGGGAGGAAGAGATCAGTAGGGCGGAAGTAGTGGAAGCAATGAAGAAGATCAAGATGGGAAAGGCCCCAGGGATTGATGAAGTGTGTGGTGAAATGCTGAGGTATGGGGGTGAGATTGTTGTGGAATGGATATGCAAGCTGTGTAGATTGGCTTGGGAATAGGGAAGGGTTCCAGAGGACTGGAAATCAGGTATAATTGTTCCTTTATACAAAGGAAAAGGGGAGAGAGAAGTATGTGGTAACCATAGGAGTATTTGCCTTCTTAGTGTGACTGGTAAAATATATGGTAGAATACTCATTGATAGGGTTAGGCATATGACTGAAGTTAACTGCAAGTTCGCCTAGATAGCAGCGCGAAAGGCTTGGGAGATGTGATTCCAAGTTTGACTACCAGAGGACTGGGGAAGAGATGTTACTGCTGCAAGTGCTGGGAGAAGACTGTCGATGATGAATCAATGTCCTCGCGCTAGTTGCCCCTTACATCCTTTATTCAGCAGCTGCCTTACGATCTTTCTCCTGCCCTCACCGCTCTTCCTCGTCCGCCACTGTCGCCCGTGTTTTGCTCTCATTCGGGAGCTTAGTTTTCCTGTCTATTTCTCTGACGGGCTCTCATGTTTGCCCGTGTCCTCACCTCTGTTGTGGGGCAAATATTTACAATCTCATCCCTGGTCTCCCCCTCCACCACCTTCACATACACTCCTAGTTAGTCTCTCACTCTCCATTCTCGCCACTCAATCCCTCCATCTCATTCTTGGTCTCCCCGTCCACCTCGCTCACATACATTCGTATTTGCTGTTGTCAAAGAAAATTAAACTTGATTATAAAGTTTTATAAAACGATGAGTGATGTTTGAATCAAAATATCTACCCACGGCCTACACCCACGTCCGAAGTTGCACTGCATCCAACCACGGTGTACATCTACGTCCGCATGTTGCACTATACTATCCACCCAAGGTGTACATCCACGTCCGCATGTTGCACTATAATATCCACCCCAAGGGGTACACCTACGTCCGCATCTTGCACTATAATATCCACCCAAGGTGTACATCCACGTCCGCATGTTGCACTATAATATCCACCCAAGGTGTACACCTACGTCCGCATGTTGCACTACAATACATGAATGCATTTACTTCGGTGACATCATCTGCGGCCAATCTGCAGGCGCGAAACAAAAACACCCTACTTGCCCCATACATCTCAAGTGCACAGGTCAATCAAATAGACTATAGTAATCAAGGACAGTCACCCGTCCCTCATAACCACTACTCATCGTATATCCTGCAACCTCCACTTAGTATTAAAGGTGTGGCGGTTTACCCAGTCCCGTCAGATGAAAACACACAAGTTATACGTATAATTAGGTTAAATCCATCAATTCCATGAGATATTTCTTATTGTATCGTTCATACCGTATCGTTTATAAAGGCTCCAGTATGCTTGCATGTGTCGGCCTTGGTCACCCACGCTCTTCACGTTGCTCGATCTCTGGCAGCCTCTATGACCTCGTCCCAGGTCTTTTTCGGTCTGCCTGCCCCCGACCTTTACACTTTTCACTTTCCGCACCCAGCTGTCATCCTCCAGCCTCTCCACATGCCCAAACCATCTCAATCTACCGCTCCTCATCACAACACCAGTACACTCCAGCCCCATCCTTCCTCTCAAACCATCTCAATCTACCTCTTTTCATCACAGCACCAGTACACTCCAGCCCCCATCCTTCCTCCCAAACCATCTCAAACTATCGCTCCTCATCACAACACCAGTACACTCCAGCCCCATCCTTCCTCCCAAACCATCTCAATCTACCTCTCTTCATCACAGCACCAATATACTCCAGCCCCCATCCTTCCTCCCAAACCATCTCAGTCTACTCCTCATCACAACACCAATACACTCCAGCCCCATCCTTCCTCTCAAACCATCTCAATCTACCTCTCTTCATCACAGCACCAATACACTCCAGTCCCATCCTTCCTCCCAAACCTTTAGCGTGAGCAGACTGGCAGACAGTATGGGGGCGGTATTCTGGTACGGTCATGAAGCTTACCAACACCTCTTTCTTACCGGTTTATTTCTGATTTTGCTCCGTTACTACATTCTTCTGTGATCAGGGAAAAGGGGAAAAAGAAGTGTGTGGTAATCACAGGGCATTTGTCTTAGCGTAACAAGAAAAGTATGTGGTAAGATATTGACAGAGTTAGGGATATAAGAACAGGGAGGTTTTAGGAAGGAAAGAGGTTGTGTAGATCAGATATTCTTAGGTCTTTAGTGGAAAAATTTCTAGAGAAGGGAAAGAAATTGTATACGGCCTTCGTGGATTTGAAGAAAGCATATGACAGGGTGGACAGACAACGACTCCTCTCGCATAGCTTGGCCTGGCCAGTTGTCACTATGCCCGAGTTCCGTGAGATTTCCAGCGACTCTGCTCGTGCCTGCGACCCGTTGAGGGGGGCATCCAACAGCAGATCCGTGCTGCCAGGAGCCACTACCATCCAGGGAACCGTGAATTGGTTCAACGTGAGATCGTGTTACGGTTTCATCAAGCGCCGCGACACTGGCGCTGATGTTTTCGTACACGTTTCTGAGATCGTTGCACCAAATCCACGGTATTTCCAGCGCTCACTTGGCGAGGGAGAGACGGTGGAGTTTCGTGTTGTACAGGCTTCCATGGGTCCCGAGGCTAAGGACGTCACTGGGCCGGGTGGTGTTGCTGTGCAGGGCTCTGCCCGTGCACGGCGACGTCCCCCTGCCCAGAGACGCCAGCCAAGGGATCCTGGAAGTTCTGGCAACACAAACACACTCGTTGCGATGTGTATCGCGACGGCTGAAGCTTTCAGTGGGGGTAGCAAGACGGTTCTGGCTGTTCTCCTTCCTCAAATCTTTGAGGAGAACGGCCTTCCACGCCTTGCTATTCCCCGAAGCTTCACCCGCGATCCTCGTCTCTCCCCTCGTCAGGAGCGTCAGGCCCGGCGGCAGCAGCCACCACCACCTCGCACGACACCGGGAAAAAGGCTGTGTTTGGATGCCCCTCTCAACCGGACGACTGGCGCCACCACCATCGAAACTACGATCACCGACCCGGAACCGTCACAGGCCATGGACATCGAGCATGGGGAGACTGTTGTGGAGGTTCACCTCCCCTCGTCAGGAGCTGAGGGGGAGCGTGTCTCGTCTCCCGTCCCTTCAGTACATCTGGACGTAGTAGAGCCCTCCTCCTTGCCTTCTCCATCTGCTCCTGACGAAGTGGAGGAGCCTCTTCCACCTTCACCACCGCCTGCCGCCATCGCTCGCTCTTCTTCTCCTCCTCCACCTAAGGAGAAGAAGAAGAAACCAAAGAAGAAAGGGGGAAAAACCAAGAGCGACCCTTCCACCGTTGCTCGCCGGATCGAGGCCCTCCTTCCACCACTCTCAGGCACTTGTGATCTCGATGCCCGCACGGATGCGGACCTAGAAGAGCTACTCTTCTGCCTCACGGATCCGATCAACGACGACGATACACTGCCTCTCGTCTACCAGACTCTGTATCAGAAGATCCGTGAGGCATACATCTCCAACTCCCTCTCTCCATCTGAGGAAGCCGCCATCCGTGAGGGCATCGAGTTCGACCCACCATTTTTTTTTTTTTTTTTTTAAGGAAGGTGGGGAAAGAAGAGAGAATAGGGGAAGGGATAGTAAGAAAGAGGAAGGAAGAGGGAGTAGACAGTTGGTGGGCTGGCCACCATGCTTTGTTTTGTTTATAGTATTTGTTAGATAACTGCTTTAATTTTGTTTGTTGAGTTAGGTAAGTGCTTTGTTTTGTATATTGTGTTAGTTTGGTAAGTATATGTAGTGGTTATGGCTGTGTATGTTTGTGTGCGCGTGCGTGCGCGTACGCATGTGCGCGTGGATGTGGGCGTGTGCGTGTTCATATGTTGTATGTGTGAATTGCGCTAGCGAGCTAGCTTTTGAGGGTTTGGTTGGGTTGTTTGGGTTTATGTCGTAATTGGGTTATGTCGAAAATAGGTGGGGTTTTTGTATTCGTTAGTGCGACACTTATCGTTTGGGTTGAGTTTAGTAAATTGGTATAGGGTCTTGGTTGTTTAATATGGTTTTTAGACTACTAGGGAACCATTTGTGGAAGGGGCGATTCTCATCGTTGATATTGTAAGTTAATGCGTTGTATGTTTCAGGGTTTATTTCCTCGATTTTACTCCAGATTTTTTTCGCTTGGTTATGTAATCTTATGTTTAACGGTTTGGTTTTAGTTATGGCGTGAATTTGTTCCGTGTTAAGTGTGTAAGGGTACTGCTGATTAGTTGCAAATCTGAGGGCTTTGTTTTGTAAGACTTGTAGTTTTTTAAGTTGGGTATAGCTGAAGGTGTGTGTGGGAATGGGTGGGTAATCTAGTATGGGGAGGATCAGTGCTTTGACAAGGTGGGATTTGACTTTTATAGGCATGTCCTTGAATCTGAGTAAGCGGGATAATGCTCCAGTAGCTTTTTGTTTTCTATCCTGTACACTGGGATGATAGCCTCTTGAGTTAAGTTTAAACCCAAGTATTTTACCCTCTTCTTTGAAGTCTGTTATTTCTTCGTTAATTATTAAAGGTTCTTTTTTGGTGTTGGCAAGTTGGATGACGGAGAATTTATTTATGTTAGTTTGTATTTTCCATTTTGATTCATATTCGTTAATTTTCTCGACTTCGCTTTGAGTTCTTGAGTTCATGATCCTTCTAGATGGTCCAGGATAGTTAATAATTTGGGAAATATCGTCAGCGTAACTTATATTGATGCCATGGGTTGCTTGTGGGGAGTCACTGGTGAAAATAGAGTAAAGAGTTGGTGAGAGTACGCTCCCTTGAGGAACCCCGCTTTCCAGAGCAAAGCTAGCCCCTGTGTAATTATTTATTTTGATTTTAGCCTTTCTGTCGTCAAGAAAATCACAGAGAATTTTTTCAGTTATAGTTGGGAGGTTGAGATTAAGTAATTTATATTTCAGTCCTAAATGCCACACCTTGTCAAGGGCTTTTGTTACATCTCTAAGGATGGTGTGGCATTGTCCTTTGTTAGATTTACTTATTGCTATATGTTCTGATGCTATTGCAATTGCTTGAGTGGTGCCCCTTAGTAGTCGAAAACCGTATTGATTCTTATTGTATAGATTCTCAGATTCAAGGTGTAGTCTGAGCCTTTTATTAATTATTCTCTCTAGTACCTTTCCAGGGACTTCTAAGAGAGAGATGGGTCTGTAATTCTCTACGAGATGTGGGTTCTTGTTCTTTTTTGGGATTAGTTTTATAATGGCTTCTTTAAATTTGTCGGGGAAATATCCTGCAGAGATGGTTGCATTAAATATGTTTTTTAAATTTTCAATGGCTATATTGGGGAGATTGGATAGTATAGTTTTATTATATCCACTTTCTCCCGGGCAAGTCTTTTTTAAGTTCTTATTAATAGCGGCAATTTCCTCTGTCGCAATAGGAGTGGTAAATATTGTGTCTGAGTCTAATCTATCGGGGTTAGCTGAATGGTACGGTGTTAATCTATCTGCGTTGATGGTAAGGAATTCTTTTACTAAATTGTCGTGTCTGTTGTTGTTCTGTTCTTCGATCTCTTGAAAGATGGACTCCCAGTGTCGCCTATGTGTTCTTTCTTTTTCAGAGGCTGAGTGTTGTCTGTTTCCCAGATGATCTAATACGTAATGAGGGTCGGGGGTTGAAGTTCCTGAGAGGGTTTTTATTTTACGCCAAAATGTGGAGGGATCGTTGTAAAGATTGGCAGTGTTTGTAATAGTGTTTGCCCAATGAGTGTTGTGTTCTGTTAGGAGGGATGTGTGTAGTTGAGTTTGGAGTAGTTTGTACCGTCTATAGTGATCTCGTGTCCAACCATGTCTTTGGGAGTGAGTTCTTAATGCGTTGTACTGATTGATGAGTATCTGTGTGTCTCTGCTGTGTTTAGGAGTAGTGATTGTTCTATGTGTGGTTGTAGGGATGTTATTGTTGATTGCAATATTTATGTTGGAGTACCATCTTTCAAGAGATCGATCGATTTCCTCTAGTGTACCATCATCGGGGATATGAAAGTTAGTAAATGTTGTGATTAAATCTTGTTTAAAGTTATTCCAATTGGCCATGGCAAAGTTAGGTCGGGGAGGAATGGGGACGGTTATTGGGGCTGTGGAGATAGTGGCAATTATGGGGGTGTGATCACTAGTGGTGAGAGGGCCTGGAGAAAAAAGGGTGTTGTGGTAAGCTATTAGGTTGCAAAGGGCTATGTCTGGAGTGGAGATGGAGTTGTGTGAGAGGAATGTAGGAAAGTTGGGGCCAATATGTCTTACTGTAGTGTCTTGGATGAGACTAGCGAGTTGTCTTCCTACGACATTTGAATTTCTGTTGCCCAGGAGGCGGTGTTTAGCATTAAGATCACCAATGAGGTAGACAGGGATATTTCTTCTGAATAAGTTAATAAAATCGGGGGTTGGGAGGTAAGGGCGGCTGGGTGGAAGATAAACAGTGGCTATTATGACTTTACCGGTGTGTGTTGAAATTTCTACGCCAATCATGTCTGAAATGAAATGGTCTAGTAATTTATAAGTTAAGTTGTTCTTTATGGCTATAGCTGAGCCATCCATTGGTCGGTTATATGAGTTTCTTTTGTGGGAGGTATATCCTGGGATTTTTAGTGTAGAATGTGATGATATACCATGGCTGTTTAATAGTATAATGTCAGGATCAATGGTTCTATAGATGTTTATAAGACCTAGGTTTCTGCCTGACCAGTTTAATACATTATGTTGCAGGATTTTCATTTCTGGATCTTTGTGATCTATTGTTATGGAGTAGAGTGGATTTGTTACGGTTTTCTAGGCTGTGCAGTAGGAATTTCTCTTCCTCGTTATCGGCCATTCTGATGGAGTCTTGGATGTTGTTGTATTTTTCAGAGATGGCTCTGATCTCATCTAGTGCTGCATCTTGTTGAAGTGTTTTATGTTGCTTTTTAACCATGGCTTTGTTCTCTTTGCAAGCTCTAGTTATTTCTCTGATGTTGTATATTTTGTTGGGTTTCCATATAGATGGCAGTAGTATCACCTCTGTTTGTCTGTTTCTTTTTTCTTTTTCTAGGAAGTCAAGATCTTCATCCGATGAGTCGTTTTCCTGGATGTCTACAGCGGTAGCACCTTCTGAAGATGTTGGTGTTTGAGGTAAGGAATTCTGTTGTGTGGAGTGATGGGGGTTCTGCTGGGTGTAGAGTGGATGTGGTGACTTTAGTGTGTTCTTTGTTTGCTGTAGAGATGGTTTCTGATTCTATGAGTGGTGCTTGTTGTTGAGGGGAGGTGAAGGTGGGTTACTGCCAGGAGGGTTTGCAGAAGGGAGAGTAAGGTGGTTATTAGTTATTGTTGGTAGGAGTGCTTGCAAGATTTTATCTGAGGGAGGGTTAGAGGGCAAATGTATGATGGGGAGGTTGTTGAGTTTGCAGCTTTCTTCAAAGGTTGAATTAAAGCTGCCTGGATTGGCAAGTTCATTCAGATGAGCATTGATAATGAGCACCATGTATTCAGAAATTTTGGTGTTCTGATGTAGAATAGTAGAGAAACTGCAATTTTGGTTCTGGGGGGGGCTGTTAGGATTAGGTAGTTGCGTAGCTTGAGCATAGGTGACGCCCAGGCGGGTTGTAGAGTTCTGGGGGGTGATCAATTTGTTTTTAACTATTTCCTTCCTCTTCTGACACTTCATGGCCAAAGTGCGGTGATGATCTCCACAATTTATGCATTTTTTGGTTAGAGAAGAGCAGTTTTTCCAAGTATGGTCTGTGGATGAGCATTCTGAGCATATTTTGAAGTCTTTAGGTTTGGGGCAGTTCTTGGTGCTGTGGGATTCCAAAGCATAACATTTAAAACAGGTGGAGATGTTAACGAACTTTTCTGCCTCAATTTGTTGTTTGCTAATGCACAGGTGAAATAGTTTGATGCCCTCCAGAGCCTTCTGAGCCATTTTTATGTCTAGAAATTGTATTTTCAGGAGGTTGGACTTGCCAAATTTGGAAACCACCACATGCTGCCCTGGTCAGCTATATAGCCACCAGACTCCTCTCGTAACTGCCGATCCACGCTTGATCTCGCCCTGCCTTTGCTGCCTCGTCTTGCAGTCTTGTCACCGCTATGCTCTCGTTTTGAGAGCAACTTTTTGCTACATCCCTGACGGGCTCTATGTTTGCCCGTGTCCTCACCATGTTGTGAGGCAAATATCACAACAACAACAACAACAACTGGACAGACAAGGATTGTGGAAAGTATTAATATATGGAGAAAATGGGAAGTTGCTGAAGGCCGTGAAGGGTATTTATGAGGGTGCTAAGGATGCGGTGCGTGTGGATAGTGAACCGAGTGAATTTTTCTATTTGAATGTTGGACTGAAATAGGGATGTGTCATGTCCTCATGGTTGTTCAGTCTATATATGGATGGGGTTATAGAAGAGATACAAGGTAGGGCAGTGGATGTTGGAGCAGCCCTAATGAGAGAGAGCAGCGTTTGGAAACTCCCTGAATAATAAGATCTCGCATCTAACGTGTAATAGGTACCAAAAACCACTCGTTACATGCGACTTCATTAGATGCCGATACATAAACATGGGGAAAATTATAATAGGTAAAAACTGGATCTAACCCCTATTTTGACCCTATTTTCACTCATTATGTAAGTTATTGTCGTTAATTTGTCATATAATCATACATAGTGACATTAAATATAAAATAAAGAAGAAATAATATCGATAACTCACCTGTGAGTGATAAATGAGGTGCTTAAGGTGGTATCCGAGGCGGGAAGGAAGGCTACTGGGCCGCTCCTTCTCACCTACGCCACCAGCACAACCACCCTCCTCCCACCTCTCGCTCTCCATTGCCTCTCGCGATGCCTCCCCGAGTTTTGTTATCTTTTTGTCTGCATTCTTTTCCTTCCCAACAAATCCAGAAAAGTCATCATGAATGTCACCATGAAGATTCCCTATGTTTTCATCGACATCACTCACAGTCTTATCCTTCATTTCCATCATCACTCACACTCTTATCCTTCATTTCCATCATCACTCACAGTCTTATCCTTCATTTCCATCATAACTCACACTCTTATCCTTCATTTCGATCGAGATTTGCCACAACTTCCCCAAGCTCATGGCGTTTGTTTAAATATTCGGTGATACCGGTAACTGTTTATCTTCTTTCATTCACTTTCTTTGCATAGGTTTCACTGAGCTCCTGGTTTAGTTTCTGTAGCAAAGCTAACATCTTTCCCGTCCACGCACTAGACCAAGGTGGCGACAGATTTGAACCGCTCGCCCGGGATTTTTTTTCGTTAGACAGAAACTTCCACGTTAGATACGAATATGGGTAGAGGTCCAATGGTGTCGTTAGATGTGAACTCCTTAGATGCGAGATCACACTGTAAATTCCTTACTTGTCATAACAAGGCTGATGTGGCACTGGTATGTTGTGGCCATGCAACCAGGCATCGCGGAGTTGGGTATCACACGTCTGCCTTCTCCATCTGACATGCGGTAACTGAACCTGGTGCCTTGTGTATGGGACAATGATGCGTCCAGGTAGACAGTTGGGCGCCACGGATCTAACCGACTTACATGTACACCCCTCTCTTGCAAGAGCGATACTGAGGGGCACCGCCGCATTTTTTTTTTTTTTTTTTTTTTTTTTTTAGGAAGGTGGAGGAAAGAAGAGAGAACAGGGGAAGGGATAGTAAGAAAGAGGAAGGAAGGGGGAGTAGACAGTTGGTGGGCTGGCCACCGTGCTTTTGTTTTGTTTATAGTATTAGTTAGGTAACTGCTTTTATTTTGTTTATTGAGTTAGTTAGGTAAGTGCTTTGTTTTGTATATTGTGTTAGTTTGGTAAGTACATATAGTGGTTTTGACTGTGTATGTTTGTGTGTGTGCGTGTGGATGTGAGCGTGTGTGTGCGTGTGCGTGGGTGTGCGTGCGTGTGCGTTCATATGTTGTGTATGTTTGAATTGAGCTAGCTAGCTTTTTGAAGGTTTGGTTGGGTTGTTTGGGTTTATGTCGTAATTAGGTGGTTTTTTTTGTATTGTGAGATTGAGTAGTTTGGATACAAATCAGTGCGTCACTTATCGGTTTTGGTTGAGTTTAGTAAATTGGTATAGGGTCATGGTTGTTTATTATGGTTTTTAAACTACTAGGGAACCATTTATGAAAAGAGCGATTCTCCTCATTGATGTTGTAAGTTAGTGCGTTGTATGTTTCGGGGTTAATTTCCTCGATTTTACTCCAAACTTTTTTTTGGCTTGGTTATGTAATCTTATGTTTAATGGTTTGGTTTTGGTTATGGCGTGTATTTGTTCCGTGTTAAGTGTGTAAGGGTACTGCTGATTAGTTGCAAATCTGAGGGCTTTGTTTTGTAAGACTTGTAGTTTTTTAAGTTGGGTATAGCTGAAGGTGTGTGTGGGAATGGGGGGATATTCTAGTATGGGGAGGATCAGTGCTTTGACAAGGTGGGATTTGACTTTTATAGGCATGTTCTTGAATCTGAGTAAGCAGGATAATGCTCCAGTGGCTTTTTGTTTTCTATTCTGTACACTGGGATGATAGCCTCTTGAGTTAAGTTTAAACCCAAGTATTTTACCCTCTTCTTTGAAGTCTGTTATTTCTTCATTAATTATTAAAGGTTCTTTTTTGGTGTTGGCTAGTTGAATGACGGAGAATTTATTTATGTTAGTTTGTATTTTCCATTTTGATTCATATTCGTTAATTTTCTCGACTTCGCTTTTAGTTCTTGAGTTCATGATCATTCTAGATGGTCCAGGATAGTTAACAATTTGGGAGATATCGTCTGCGTAGCTTATGTTGATGCCATGAGTGGCTTGTGGGGAGTCACTGGTGAAGATGGAGTAGAGAGTTGGTGAGAGTACGCTCCCTTGAGGAACCCCGCTTTCCAGAGCAAAGCTAGTACCTGTATAATTATTTATTTTGATTTTAGCCTCCCTATCGTCAAGAAAATCACAGAGAATTTTTTCGGTTATAGTTGGGAGGTTGAGATTCAGTAGTTTATATTTAAGTCCTAAATGCCACACCTTGTCAAAGGCTTTTGTTACATCTCTAAGGATGATGTGGCATTGTCCTTTGTTAGATTTACTTATTGCTATATGTTCTGATGCTATTGCAATTGCTTGAGTGGTGCCCCTTAGTAGTCGAAAACCGTATTGATTCTTATTATACAGATTCTCAGATTCAAGGTGTAGTCTGAGCCTTTTATTAATTATTCTCTCTAGTACCTTTCCAGGGACTTCTAAAAGAGAGATGGGTCTGTAATTCTCTACGAGATGTGGGTTCTTGTTCTTTTTTGGGATTAGTTTTATAATGGCTTCTTTAAATTTGTCGGGGAAATATCCTGCAGAGATGGTTGCATTAAATATGTTTTTTAAATTTTCAATGGCTATATTGGGGAGATTGGATAGTATAGTTTTATTATATCCACTTTCTCCCGGGCAAGTCTTTTTTAAGTTCTTGATGATAGAGGTAATTTCGTCTGCCGTGATAGGAGTGGTAAATATTGTGTTTGAGTCTAATCTATCGGGGTGAGCTGAATGGTACGGTGTTAATCTATCTACGTTGTTGGTAAGGAATTCTTTTATCGTATTGTCGTGTCTGTTGTTGTTTTGTTCTTCTTCGATCTCTTGAAAGATGGACTCCCAGTGTCGCCTATGTGTTCTTTCTTTTTCAGAGGCTGAGTGTTGTCTGTTTCCCAGATGATCTAATACGTAATGAGGGTCAGGGGTTGAAGTTCCTGAGAGGATTTTTATTTGACGCCAAAATGTGGAGGGATCATTATAAAGATTGGCGGTTGTTGTTGTTGTTGTTGTGATATTTGCCTCACAACATGGTGAGGACACGGGCAAACATAGAGCCCGTCAGAGAAGTGGCATAAAGTAGCTCTCAAACGAGAGCATAGCGGTGACAAAAACTGCAAGACGAAGCAGCAAGGCAGGACAAGATCAGGCGTGGCTCAGCAGTTACGAGAGCAGTCTGGTGGCGATATAGTTGACGAGGGCAGCTTTTTTTTTTTTTTTTTTGTGATATTTGCCTCACAATAAGGTGAGGACACGGGCAAACAGAGAGCCCGTCAGAGGAATGGCAAAAACAAAGCTCTCAAAAGAGAGCATAGCGGTGACAATAACTGCAAGCCGAAGCAGCAAGGCAGGACAGGATCAGGCGTGGCTCAGCAGTTAAGAGATGTTGTTGTTGTTGTTGAGATTTGTCCATTTTAGAAGTAAAATGGACCCGGGCTCAGGGTGGAGAGCCCGCCAGAGTTATCATGAATAGACGTGGAGCAGCCTCTACGAGGAACTGCTGGGGCTGATCAATTTTGAAAATAAAGATGGATCTGACTGCTTTAGACGGCTGAGGAGAATGTCGGGGTTAACGACCGACTTCACAATGCCGGAGATTTCTGCCTGTCTGAGGAATTTGGTGTAGAGGTCAGGTGGAGAAGCTTGTGGTGGTGGTGGAGACACAGGATGATCTGTCTCCATCTCGTCAAGTGGTGGTGGAGGCCTGCCTTTCTTCCCCTTCTTCTTCTTCCTAGGCTCGCCGTCAGTAGCAGGTGGTGGAGTCGAGGGCGGGAGGTTTTCTTCTTCCCTGTCGATGGAGGGGACGGGAGAAGGAGCCCTTTCCTCGTCTACTGACGGCGAGTAGCAGGAGTCTTCTGTGGCGGCTGTCTGAGGAGGCTCGGTGGGCGGTGCAGGTGCGGTGATGGCAGAGGCAGCAGTTGCCCTGTTTAAGGGAGCGTCGAGCTGCAGCCTTTTCCGCGGTGTTGTGCGGGGTCTAGGAGGCTGCAGCTTTGTGGCGTGACGCTCCTGACGCGGGGCTGGCCGTGCATCACGAGCGAAGGTCTGAGGGATGACAAGGCGTGGCAGCCCGTTCTTCTCAAAGATTTGAGGGAGTAGAACGAGCATAGCTGCCTTGTCATCGCCACAGAAAGCCTTTGCCGTCGCGATGCACATGGCGACAATGGTGTTCACATCCCCAGGACATCGGGGATCCCCAGGCCGCCGCCCCTGAGCCGTGGGGCGCCGCTGTGCATAGGCAGAGCCTTGCACAGCTGCACCCCCCGGTCCAGTGACGTTAATAGCCTCGGGACCCTTCGGTGTCTGGAGAATGTTGAACTCCACTGTCTCACCCTGGCGTAACAAGGGCGAGTGGCGCCGAGAAGAGGTAGCAGCAATCCCAGAGCGATGCACGAATACATCGGCGCCAGAATCCTGGCGCCGGATGAATCCGTACTTCGCCTTGATGCTGTACCACTTCACGGTACCAGTGATGGTGGTGGTCTGCTCTTCTCCCTCAGGCTCAGCTGCCAGGTTAGCCCCCCTCAACGGGTCGTAGGCTGTGGCAGAAGTAGAGGCCATGCTGGAGAGAGGAGGAGGTGTTGCTGCTACCGCTGCTGGACCGCGAATGAAAAATTAAATATTGCGAGGATTCGAACCAGCGCTTGCAACTGCCTGAGTACAGCAGCTTACCAAGCGAGCCATTTCGGCACCCTAAATATTGCGGTTTAAGAGAGCAGTCTGGTGGCTATATAGTTGACGAGGGCAGCACGTGGTGGATCAAACCCGATGCCCTCACGGATGGCGGCTTCCTCAGAGGGAGAGAGGGAGTTGGAGATGTATGCCTCACGGATCTTCTGATACAGAGGTTGGTTGGTAGGATATTCTCCCCACAGCATGGTGGGGAACGGGCAAACAAAGAGCCCGTCAGGGGAATAAGCGAAAATAGCTCCAATGAAGGAGCAAAGCAGGGACGAAGACGTGCAGACAGGGCAAGGGCGGCAGAGGAAGGGAACGAGGCGGCGATGGAAACAACCCGATGATCGAGGAGGCGAGGGGGAGAGCGGTAGACAGCACGGCGCCGATGGAGAGGGCGCCGGCATGCTCAGGTCGAACCCCCAAACGACTCGGTGATGGTATGCGGCCGGCTGCTCGGATGTTAACAGAGGGCAGAGAGGGACGAAAGAGCGATGGACAGAACGGCACCGATGGTAGGGCGCCGCAGCTCACGTGGAAGTCCCGAAATCTGCCCTCAAGCCCCATCTGACTCGCTCCAGCTCTCCACAGCAGCAGGTGGAAGCGTGGAGGGCAGGCCCAGTCCTGGTGGACACGAGGGGCACAACCCCGGTCAAAGTAGTGTCGGAGGAATGGCGGTCGGCCATGGAAAGGGCGGACGGCCTACATCTCCTGGTGGGCTGACCGGGGCACTCCCGAAGGTGGAGAGGACAGGCCCTCCCCTTGGCTGGTGCGGCCGCTGTGGAGAGCTGGTCCCGCCGGGAACAGCGGTGGAGGTGTTGCCTCGGCGAGAGGTGGAGTCTGGTAGACGAGAGGCAGTGTATCGTCGTCGTTGATCGGATCCGTGAGGCAGAAGAGTAGCTCTTCTAGGTCCGCATCCGTGCGGGCATCGAGATCACGAGTCCCTGAGAGTGGTGGAAGGACGGCCTCGATCCGGCGAGCAACGGAGGAGGGGTCGCTCTTGGTCTTTCCCCCTTTCTTCTTTTGTTTCTTCCTCTTCTCCTTAGGTGGAGGGGGAGAAGAAGAGAGAGCGATGGCGGCAGGCGGTGGTGAAGGTGGAAGAGGCTCCTCCACTTCGATTGGCGGTGTTTGCAATAGTGTTTGCCCAATGTGTGTTGTGTTCTGTTAGAAGGGATGTGTGTAGTTGAGTTTGAAGTAGTTTGTATAGTCTAAATGGATCTCGTGTCCAACCATGTCTTTGGGAGTGAGTTCTTAATGCATTGTATTGATTGATGAGGATCTGTGTGTCTCTGTTGTGTTTAGGAGTAGTGATTGTTCTATGTGTGGTTGTAGGGATGTTGTTGTTGATTGCAATATTTATGTTGGAGTACCATCTTTCAAGAGATTGATCGATTTCCTCTAGTGTTCCATCACCGGGGATATGAAAGTTAGTAAATGTTGTGGTTATATCTTGTTTAAAGTCATTCCAGTTGGCCGTTAGGTCGAGGTGGAATGGGGACGGTTATTGGGGCAGTGGAGATAGTGGCGATTATGGGGATGTGATCACTAGTGGTGAGAGGGCCGGGAGAGAAATGGGTGTTGTGATAAGCTGTTAGGTTGCAAAGACCTATGTCTGGGGTGGAGGTAGAGTTGTGTGAGAGGAATGTAGGAAAGTTGGGACCAATGTGTCTTACTGTGGTGTCTTGGATGAGTCTTGGAAGTTGTCTTCCTACGACGTTTGAGTTTCTGTTGCCCAGGAGGCGGTGTTTAGCGTTAAGATCACCAATGAGGTATACAGGGATGGTTCTTCTGAATAAGTTAATAAAATCGGGGGTTGGGAGGTAAGGGCGGCTAGGGGGGAGGTATACTGTAGCAATAATGATTTTTCCAGTGTGCGTTTGTAACTCTACGGCAATCAGATCTGAGATAAAACTGTCTATGATTTTGTATTGTAAATTGTTTTTCAGTGCAATGGCTGTGCCGTCCATAGGGCGATTGAGAAAGTTTTTGCTATGTGTTTTATACCCAGGGATACGGAGTGAATTTGGTGAGGTAGTGCCGTGGCTATTTATAAGAATGATATCTGGATCTAAATTACGGTAGATATTGCTAAGACCTAGACTTCGACCATGCCAATTAAGGACGTTATGTTGAATGATTTTCATTGTCTATGTCTTTGGGGTCTGGACTGAGAGGGTTGGGAAGCCTTTGTGTGCTGATCCCCTAGGCGAAGGAGAAGTCTTTCTTCTTCGGTGTTAGCTGGCCGAATAAGATGTTGGAAGGTTTCTAGTTTTTCACAGGTGATTCTTAGTTGGTTGAGTGCTAAATCTGGATTCAGTATGTTGTGATTTTGTATGAATAAGGCTTTGTTTTCTTTTATAGCTTTGGCTAGTTCTCTTTGTTTGTACTCTTTGTTTGACTTTCATATTGAGGAGAGGACTACAATCCTCTACCTTGTCATTTTCGGTTTCGTCTTCGTCAGAGGAGCTTAGGTGTTCGTCTGATTCGCTCTCTGTTTGGTATTTTGAGATGTCATTACTTCCATGTGGGATGGGTTCATCTTCATGTGTGTCAAGCACCATAGCCTCTTCGTTTTTCTCTTCAGAGATAGGGATGGTTTGTGTGTAAAGGGATGATTCAGCAGGTTTTTTATTTGTATTGGCTGGGGGAGAAAGAAGATTTTTAGTTGTAGATGGCAGAATGGCTTGTATAATTTTTTCAGAGGGGGGGTTAGGGGGGAGTTTGACAATTGGTAGTCCATTAAGTGTGCAACTTTCCCCCAGAATTTTATTAAAGCTGCCTGGGTTTGCAAGCTCGTGCATCGTTCGTTCGTTCGTTTAAAGTTTTCTGCACCTTTAGTGCAGGCCGGGCCATCTATTAGCCCGGTTTGTGTGGGAGGGCTTGTATAGTAACTGGGAAGATGGCATGTCACTGCGGTGCCCCTAGGGCTTTGCAGCGCACTGCGTTCTTCTGCTGATTTTTTTTTTTTGGGGGGGGGTTATTTAGGAGGTGGGGCAGCTTGTGCCACTTCTAAGAGGGTGCGAGTTGGTATTATGGCGATGATATTAGCGGCTGCCTTGCGGAGCGTGCATGGGGGAATAGGATGATTTTCTGATCTTAGTGTGTCGGGATTAGGGTAGGGGGGTTTGACCCGAAGGCGAGATGTGGCAGGGCAGTTTAGCAGGTAGTGAAGGAGTGGTTGAGAGGTGGGGGCCTCGCAGTGTTCGCATTCTGTGGCAGAGGTGTTGTTGGTGGTGATTTCAGCTTTGCACGCGAATCCCAGCCGGAGGCAATGAATGTGGGTGAGGAGGCGGTTGTCTTTGGGTAGTGGCTGCATGAGTTCAGTATATTTGGTGGCCTGGGCAAACCAGGTAGCAGATGGAGATCCGAGTTTGACTTCTGCCTCTTGATCGTTGCGATTGCGTCTGGCTGTTCGTTGCTTAATCTTTTGTTTAATGCGTGATAGGCTTGGGGGTATGTCTGTGTCAATGTGGGGGTGGGCTGATGCATGTTTGGCTGCCTTATCAGCCCTCTCATTCCCCTTTATTCCAACGTGGCTGGGGATCCAGTGGATGGTGGTGGATCCCCCTGCCTCTCGGATCTGTTGGGCTGTTGCATGGATGTCAGTGGTTAGTGCGAGGTTGTCAGAGGGTGAGAATTGTTTAAGGACATGGATAGCGGCAGTGGAGGTAGAATGAATGATGATGGTCGAGGAGGGTGCGGTGTGGAGGGCATCTTTTAAAGCTGCTGCAATAGCAGCGAGTTCGGTTTGAAGCGTGGAAGCGCCATTTGTGATTCGGAAGCCATGACTGTGGTCGCCACACACAAAGGCTGCCCCGGCTCGTGTGTCCGTAACAGAGCCGTCCGTGTAATAAGTGACGGCATCAGGGGGGGTGATAGAAGCAATGCGTTGCAACCCCTCTTGGCGCAGCAATTGGGTGGGGGTGTTAGCTTTGTTTGGCGAGTCTGGGAGGAGGAGGTTGTATAAGGGTGGGTTCCAAGGGGCTTGGGGGCGGTAATGAGGGGCAGGAGAGTCGGGGGCTTGCATCATAGCAGAAAGGTTTAGGGAGTGGATGGCGCGGGCAACACTGTGCATCCAGCTCCGGGAAAGGATGTCAGGGTGAAGGCCGGTTGCAGCTTTTATGCGTGAGAGGAGGGGAAGGGGGGAGGCTGTGTGGGCCAGTTTGATGGCTAGGCTTGTCACTCTTGCCTGGATGCGATGGTGGAGAGATTCTAAGTTGCATTCTAGGCGGAGGTTGCATAGCTTGGTCCACTGTGGAGAGTTGGTCATAATCCTCAGGGCTTCATTCTGAATGACCTCAAGTCTGTTCGATTGGGCAGTGTCGATGGTGAGAAGGACAGGGGCGGAGTAGTCAACAATGGACCTTACAGCTTGTATATAAAAGAGACGGAGGACTTTGAAGGACGCACCTCCCCCTTTGCCTGCTAGGGCTCTGAGCGCGGAGGTGCGTGTTCTGGTTTTCTCCCTGAGCCGTGTCACTTCACCTCTGAAGGAAAGGTGGGAGTCTATTGTTACTCCAAGGTATTTGTGGGATGTTACATATTCAATGGACGTGTTTCCGAGTCTTAGTTGGTCTGTGGGAGGCCCAATACCCAGGGGGAGAGCTTTGGTTTTGTTGATGTTAATTTTTAGCCCCAGTTCTCTGCATATAGTGGTGAGCTTAGAGAGAGCCCTTTGTGCTCGTGTAAAGAAGGGGCCTTGATGGATAATGAGGGCAAGGTCGTCAGCGTAGCAGAGTAGGCGGGTTCCTGGGCCTAGGTCAGTGCATAAGAGGCACTCCACAAGGGTGTTGAACAGAGTTGGGCTGAGGATACTGCCTTGTGGAGAGTCAACGTCGTTTAGGAGAGTGATGGTTGGTGTTTCCTCCAAGACTGTAGCTAGGTGGCGTCCTGTGGGGTTTGTGGGGCTTTGGGAGTTAAGGCAGAAGTGGTGGCATTAAAATCTCCGCCAACAAAGACTTCTTCTGTAGCAGAGAGTGAGAGTAGCTCTCCCAGTCTAAGGTCGGCCGTGGGTGAGCGGTAGACATTGTATATTTTGAGGTGGCCTTGTGCTAGGGTGAGGTCCACTCCCTGAATCTCTGCCTCAGAACAATCTGGAAGGGGGCTGATGGCGGCTGCAGGAATGTGTTTTCGGACGAGGATGGCGCAGCCTCGAGAACCACCACGCACATAGGGTAGTAGGAAGGGGGTGAAACCCCGCATATGCAGTGGGCGGTGCTTGCTTAAGAGAGTCTACTGCAGGAGGAAGATGTCGATATTGTCTTTGTGTGCGACTTCTTCTAGCAGGGAGCGGCGTGCAGAGGCACCGAGGATGTTCCACCGCAGTATGCGGAGGGAGGTGGGAGGTGAGGTGTTGGCGGTGTTGCTGGTGTCCCCTAGGTTGTTTGGGTGGGAGTAGGAAGGGGGGACCTGGAGCGGGGTCTCCCTCTCTCCACAGAGCACTTGCGAGGTTGGTGGGGTTGGGCTTTCATTGTTTTTTTGTGCTCGGTGGGTCTGTCGGTAGACAGGGAACGGTTTCTGGCATCTCGGGGTGTGTGTTTTGTACGGTTGTGTTGTCTGTGGCATGGTTGATGTGTGGGGTCTGAGGTGGCAGGAGGTGGAGGAGGCTGTGATGAGGTTTGTTGTGGGGGAGTGGCTTGGGTTAGGTCTTCGGGGGCAGTGGTGTGGGGGTCGGGATGTTCTATCCAGTTCTGGATCGTTGAGGATATTGCAGAGCGGAGGGGGCTTGGATCTATGGGCCGATTGAGGACCTGTTCTAGCATAGACACCATTGTGTTGCATAGCATTCGGCCTAGATTTTTTAGGTGTTCTGCCTTGAAGATGAAGTGGTCTTTGGGAAGAGTGGTGTCTGGTTGTGGGGTTTGTGTGAAGGCTTCCAAGGTGGTCTGTGTGCTTGCGTCCTGCTTTGGGCGTGTGTCGGGAGGTGGTTGGCAGTGCGGCTGTGTGGGTGGGGTGCGTGGTTGGTGAGGTGGTTTTGTTGGGGGGTGGGGAATTGCCTGAGGAGTAACAGTGGGGGTTGGTAAGGGGGGAAAGTCGGTGGTCAGCTGGGGAGGGGGTGGAAGTGGCGAGAAAAAAAAAAAACACACAAGGGGGATATATATATATATATATATATATATATATATATATATATATATATATATATATATATATGTATCTAGCCGATAGATATATATATATATGTGGGAGGTATTTATTTACTCAGTCGTTCGTCCATTAGTTCTAAGCAGCACACACGCATATATACACCCATACACACATGTATACTCAAATGAAATTAAATATACTTGAGTGTATGAATGTAAATCGGTATGTATGCTTAAGCAAGAACAACGAAGGAATCGATCAGGATAAATAAATTATCAGCTACAATCCGGCGGTTCCCTACAGTGCCGGGGGGGCCTAACTCCCCGTCCTCTAGAGGACGTCGTGAGAGTACCCCGACACTGCCCCGTGAGGGACTTACCTAACCCTAGCCCTAACAGAATGCCTACCCTTGCCGCCTCCTATAACCAGGGGCCGGATGCACAAACGCATTTACGGTCCCGTAACTCGCTACGGGCGGGGGAAAAGGTAGCGGCGTCGGATGTTGGCATGCACTAAACACTTTCGGAGACCTTACGGGAGCCGGAGTTACGACCGCCGCTAAGGTTGGGCCCGACCAACCTTAACGTCTCCCGTATCTTTCAGACACCCGAAAATAAATTGAATTAAGCATTCTCTCGTTTAAACTAATTATTTCACTAAACTGGGTAGTTAATAGAGGTGCTGTACAACAATATACAGTGCGATGAATTGTACATTAGTGTAAATTGGTGGTTTCAGTATGTGTTCATTAGTGTTCTACTGTATTATATGCTCATCAGTGTTGTGTAGTACTATAAATTAGTGTTTTACAGTATTAACGTATGCTTTAGGTTGGTAGAAAATTATAGTGTGCTTTAATGTAGTCTATAGTAGTGTACAGCAATGTTAGTGTGAAATAGTGTAAGGTGTAGTGCTGTAGAGTAGTATATGTTCTGTTGTGCAATAGTGTACACCGTCAGGACAAGAACCTCTAGGAGAATAGCCTAATAGGTCAAGCCCCTAGAAAAAAAAAAAAAATCCCTTTTCTAATATAGTTTCAAGATAGGTTAGGTTAATTTAAAATCAAGGTTAGGTTATTTTTGATTAGGTTAATTTTGGTTAGGTTAGGTTTGTTTATATGTGGACTGGATTATTGTAAGGTTAGCTTAGTTTAATTTGGGCTCATGTAAGGTTAGGTTAGTACTGGGTTAGGTTAGGTTAATTTAAGAATTAGGTTAGGTTAGGTTAAATGTTGGTTAGATTAGGTTTATTTTTGTTAGGTAAGATTTGTTTATTTTTGGATTGAGTATTGATAAGGTTAGCTATGTTAAACTAATGTTAGGCTAATTTAAGGTTAGGTGAGATTAGGTTGGTGTAAGAATGGGGTTAAGCCTTGGTTACTTTTAGCTTAAACTTGATTATTTTAAATTTAGGTTATTTAAGTTAGGGTAGTTTATTACTGGAATGGGGTGGGTTAAAATTATCTTAATTTATTAAGCTAGGCTAATTTAAGTTTAGGGTTATGTTGAGTTAGCATATGATAGTTGTGTGAACAGGGCAAGGGGAATTTTGACATTTCGAGGGGGCAATTAAAAAAAAAAAAAAAAAAAGCCAAAACGGTCATAAAAGCCTGTTATGTTGGTTAGATTTTATGGTTTTTGGCTTTTGATTTGTGCCTTCTGAGAGTAAGGACAACATTTGGATCCTCACATAATTGTTAAGGCCACATAAAAGTACAAAATCTTAATATAAAAAGATTATACCAAAATTTTCACTAAAACCACTAAATTCCATGCCATAAAAATTTAAGATTAATCCGAGTATATTCAAAACTTCAAAGGAGGGATGGAATCCCTCTTGGAACTTACAAAGGAATTATTCAGTATTTTCTGGCAAAAGTGAGGAATGACTGAGAACAGTATATATGTGAATCTCAGAGCAAGGTTAGGGTTGGATAAATTTAGCTTGTTAGGTCAATTATTATTATTATTATTATTATTATTATTATTTTTTGCTGGCTTAGGTTAGCTTGTTCTATGTGGCTCTTATGTTTCTTCAGCTAAGTTCTGTTAGGTTAGGTTATTTAGTTAGGTATTGTTAGGTTGTTAGGTAAGGTGAAATTGTTTGGTTAAGGTTTGGTTAGGTTAGGCTCGTTGGCTTAGCTTAGGCTGTTCAGTTACCTTTGGTCAGGTTACTTTAGGTTCTTAGGTCAGGTTACTGTTAAGCAAAAAATAAAATAAAAAACTACACAAATTTATTTTCTTTGCTAGAGCTTTTATCCCAGGGGGCTTTTTCTAGGGTGCTTTTGTTCAACATAAAATGTCAGGTACAGTACTGTACAGTGTACAACAGTGTCACTTTAGTTTTGCAGAACGCACATTAATGTAATAAGTGTTGTACGGCTGAAATGTTAAATATAAGAGCGATTCAGTCTGTACAGTATACTGAAGGCACTTTAATGTACTCGTACATTATTGTATAACAGTAATGTGCAGTACTGCTGCACAACATGTAGCAGTAGCTATGCTGGTAATATAGTGAGTAATGCTTTTTGCTCACTGCACTTCCCTAACTGACAACACTTCATATATTTCATTCAAGCCTGTCCTCTGTTTTGTTTTTGAGTTCTTCTCAGCTGAGAGTCAGTGTCACCAAACACGATGATTGGCTGAAGCGTCTAGGCAGAGAAGCATCCTGCGTTGTGATTGGCCAAAGCGACCATCAGCTGAGCGGGGAAAAATTCCCTCAAACACAGCGAGTTTTTCCCCGCCCTTAGCCTTACGGTCACCGTACGATGGTGGGAGAAATGTTAGTACATAGCAAAACACCGACTATCGTACGGGGACCGTAGCGGCGGCGGCCTTACGGGGACCTTACGGGGACGTGTTAGTGCATCCGCCTCCAGGCCTCTAAGGCCCCCCTTCATGGAAATACCCTACGGTATCCCTTCAGGGTTCGGCGTCGTACTACGGCAGGGACTCTAAGTGGCAGCCGGAAAGCAGCTGATATGGTAAAAAAAAAAAAAAAAAAAAAAAAGTTTCCTCAAGCTGTGTTGGCGTGAAAATCGATCTCTGAGCTGGAAGAGAGACAGCTATGGAAGTCTTGGGTTGCGCTATATCCACGTTTCACTGTGGAGCGTTCGTTCGTTCGTTCTAAGATTTCCTGCAACTTTATTGCAGGCCGGGCCATACATTAGCCCGGTCAGTGGGGTATGGGCTGATTAAAAGATAGTAAGTGGGGAGGACAGGACCTACGTCCTGTCTCCTGGCGGGCTGCAGACAGGGCAAGGGCGGCAGAGGAAGGGAACGAGGCGATGGTGGAAGCAGCTCGATGATGGAGGAGGCAACGGGGAGTGAGCGATAGACTGCATGGCGCTAGATAAAAGGAAGCGCCGGCAAGCTCAGGTGAAGCCCCAGGTGAAGCCCCAAACGACTCGATGATGGTCGGCGGCCGGCTGCTCGGATGTTCATGGAGGGCGGAGAGGGACAAGAGCTTGGTGAAATAAACGGCGCCGATGGTAAGGGCGCCGAAGCTCAGGATCAAAGCGTCCCGACTCCGCCCTCAACCCCCATCGGACTCGCTCCAGCTCTCCACTGCAGCAGGTGGATATACAAAGGTCAGGCCCAGTTCACATGATCGCAAGGGCACAACCCCAGTCAAGGTATTGGCGGAGGGAGGGTGGTCGGCCGGGTAACAGAAGGCGGACGAGCCTCAAACTCCTGGTGGACTGACGGGGCACTCCCTTAGAAGGAGAACAGGCCCATCCCTCGGATGAAACGACTGCAGTGGAGAGCTGGTCCCGCCGGGAACAGCGGTGGAGGTGTTGCCTCGGCGAGAGGTGGACTGCGAGTGCGACTGTGGAGCGACGATGTTAAAACCTCAGGTGATGGGGGGGGGGGCCCTTCCTCCAGAGCAGCGATGGCAGCAACACCTGTTCTCTCCACGCCTTCTACACCCGCCTCGGCTTTCGACCCGTTGAGGGGGGCCACCACAGGCAGGGAGCAGTCACCACGAGCCGTTACCATCACGGGGACTGTGAAGTGGTACAATGTGAAGGCGGGGTACGGGTTCATCCGGCGCCAGGACACTGGCGCCGATGTATTCGTGCACCGCCTGGGGATCGTTGCACCTGCTTCACCACGTCTTCAGCGCTCGTTAGGCGAGGGCGAGACGGTGGTGTTCACTCTCCACCAGACACCGAAGGGTCCTGAGGCCAAGGACGTCACCGGGCCGGGAGGTGCGGCCGTGCAGGGCTCTGCCCATGCACGGCGGCGCCCCACGGCCCGGGGGCGCCGGCCCAAGGATCGTCGATGTACTGGGGAGATTGACACCATCGTCAGCATGTGCATCGCGACGGCGAGTGCTTTCTGTGGCGGTGACAAGGATGCGTTGCTTCTTCTCCTCCCCCAGATCTTTGAGGAGAATGGCCTTCCGCGCCTTGTCATCCCCCAGAGCTTCGCCCGTGGTGCACGGCCAGCCCCTCGTCAGGAGCATCGTGCCCCTAAGCTGCAGCCCTCCCTACCCCGCACAACACCGCGGAAGAGGCTGCAGCTCGATGCTCCCTTGAACAACAAGACTGCCTCTATCGCCACCAACCCTGCTCAGCCTATGGACACCTCTGGCAACGCTGACAACCATGGGGAGCCTTCTACACCCCCGCCCCAGCGCGCAGCCGACCAGCCACACCACCAAACTACCACCACGCAGCCCTGTGCTTCTCCACTGACACCCAGGAGATCACAGAGGAAGCGTAAGGCATCTGAAGCAGACACCTCCCAGGCAGCCACTTCAGGATCGTCGCCACAGACAGGTGACCCTAACATCGACGTTGCTCCCAAGACCTGCGACATTGACGAGATTGGCAACTACATCTCCAACAACGCCGACACCTTGGTCTCCAATGCCCTACAGCACATCCGGCTTAGCCGGAACATGGTGTTGTTTGACAACCTTACCAAGCAGTTTCCCCTGGACCACCGCTAACGATTTTACCACTGACTGGGCTAATATATGGCCCGGCCTGCACTACGGGTGCAGGAAATCTAGGGAAAGGAAAGAAAGGATGGGGGGGGGAGTGCCGGATCGCGTGCCCTCCAATCACGAAACAGATCCGACGCCCTCCAATCAGAGCGCTGAAAGGTTCTTGCCACAGGCTAGTGGAAGGTTGGAGGTCTCTGCTGGGAGATGTGCTCGGTGCGGCAGCTAGTGAGAGATTGGTGGAGGAGCGTGAGCTCGTGCATGTGAGCGTTCATGATAAGAAGCATGTAGTCTGCAAACTTGTAGTTGGGAGATCCATTTTGTATAGCAGCTGCTGGGGTATTAGGGTTTGGTTTTGTTACTTGTGCAAAGCTTAGACCTGGTCGTACTGTGGCGGGGGGGGGGGTGTATTTATTGCTTTACTATTTCTTTTCTTTTAGGGCATTTCATAGCCATACTGCGGTGGTCTCCTTCGCAGTTAATACGCTTTTTGAAGTTGGAGTTGCATTTCTTCCAAGTGTGATCAAGACTGGAGCATTCAGAACAGATTTTAAAATCTTTGGGTTTAGGACATTCGTTGATGTTATGTGTGTCCATTTCATAGCACTTCATACACATTATGATAT
This sequence comes from Coenobita brevimanus, assembly GCF_032717465.1. Classification (NCBI taxonomy): domain Eukaryota; kingdom Metazoa; phylum Arthropoda; class Malacostraca; order Decapoda; family Coenobitidae; genus Coenobita; species Coenobita brevimanus. Next base: position 86,832 of record NW_027643526.1, read on the forward strand.
GTATATATTTCTCAGCCTGGATCTGATTTTTGCTGATGCACAGATGGAACAATTTCAGCCCTTCTATTGCTTTTTCTGCCATCTTGATATCATCAAATTCTATTTTCATAGTGTTTCTGTTGCCAAATTTGGTTATTTTGGTGATTTTGGCCCAAGAGTTTTCTTTAATGACTTCATGTTCAATCTTCTCTTCACTGTGGCAGTAGATGATGTCATCTACTTTGGTGCATATAATGCTCCTTTTAGCTTTTAGGTCAGGAGGGAGGATTGGGGTGAAGCCATTGTCCTGTAAAGATGTTTTCAGAGGATGAGACAGGAGCTTATTAGTGTCATCTTCTGTGGCTGTAGTTGCGGTGATGAATTCTTTTGAATCATGGAGTCCTGTTATTTTTATGTTGTGAGGAGCAACTATTTCAAGCAATTTCAGTTTAACTTGATTTTCTTGGGGATTACTGTGTTTGATTTTAAGTTTACCCATTTTTCAACATGGGGAAAAAATCCTGAGAGGCCACTAACAGGCCGCCTAGTTGGTCCAATCTACCTGTGATCTGGGGCTTGTAACCTAAACTCCCCCCCTCTAAAGGGAGTGACCACTTGCAAGGTCAAAGGAGTACCCCTGATCCCTAACCCTATTAAAGAAAATACCCATTCCAGTGCTTCCTATAACCACCCCAGAACGGGGTCCCCTCGTGCCACTGGCCTCGGGGTTCGGCTTCGTACCGCACCAGAGCCTCTACTGGGCGAGCCTAACAGGATCAAAGTAAAATCTAAGAAATAAAGGTAGTCTTACGTAGTAAAAAAGATTTTCAGCCAAGGTGAGCGGGCTGACAGACTTGCAGAATGATGGGAAAGTCGTAATCGGTAAGGTGCTGGGAAAAGCAGCAGTGAAAGTCTTAGCTTGCGCTATCCACGTTTCACTATGAGCGCCGAGTCTATGCAGAGCGGGAGCGAGCGGGAGAGATGTTACCGCTGCGGCTGCTGGGAAGAGAATACTGGGCGAGCTTAAAAGGACCAAAGTCTATCTTGGGAATTCTGAGTCTGTCTCAGCTAGAGAACAGGGGTGAGGAATGATCCACGGGCTTGGATGTTCAACATCGGCGTGAATTGGTAAGGGGAGGGTTGGATTTGACACTTTTTTTTTTTTTTTTTTTTTTTTTAACCTAACCTAACCTAACCTAACCCCCATTCACTCGCTCCAGCTCTCCACAGCAGCAGGTGGAAGCGTAGAGGGAAGGCCCAGTCCAGGTGGACACAAGGGCACAACCCCGGTCAAAGTAGTGGCGGAGGGAGGGTGGTCGGCCATGGAAAGGGCGGACGAGCCTCAACCTCCTGGTGGGCTGACCAGGGCACTCCCGTAGGTGGAGAGGACAGACCCGTCCTTCAGCTGAAACGGCTGCTGTGGAGAGCTGGTCCCGCCGGGAATAGCGGTGGAGGTGTTGCCTCGGCGAGAGGTGGGCTGCGAGTGGCCGCACTTCACTTCACTTCGTCATAGAAAAGTTGGGGGGAAAGAAGAGGGAGAGATTAGAAGAGATTAAATGGGGAAATATGAAAGACAGTCGGAGGTATAAAGATTGGGGGCCGTCCCCATTGCTGTGGCTTAGTTTTTATTTTTTTGTGTATGCTGTGTTCCTGTTGGTCCTATACAGCGGTCACTCTGTGTACTGTATGTGCAGACAAGGGTAGATATATCGATGAAGGTGAAGAGCCATAGTTTGTACCCCCGGCGCTACTAAGAGTGGTGCCTGTCTCTGTGGCATTGGTGGGTTCTGCTGTCTTGGTGGGTTGCTGCTCTCTATTTCACAGGCTCTATAGTCATGGCAAGGAGGAGTTTTAGTATTAGAGAAAATGGGAGGGGAAGGATAGAAATTATCTTTCCTCCCCATGGCATTCACCAGGGTGCACGAGGCATTGGCTGTGCATGGGCAATGTCTATTCCCAACCCACTCCACGTTCACGACCCCGCCATCAGATGTGACAGCTCCTTACATTTTGGTTTCAGGAGCTAGCACAACGGACGACGGAGTGCATTCACTCAGGAGTGGGCAGGGAATGAGTGTGCAGTGCAACTGTCTCCTGACAGTAGTGGTGGTCTGGTGCGGTCAGTTCAAGGTCGGCAGGTGTATGGGATATAGGGTAACGTGGTCTTTCGCTTGGTTGCTGCCGTTTGTATTATTAGTTATTATATAATGAGAGGGGTTGTCGTTAGAGGGACGTATAAATTGGGTTTGGTGGCGGTCTATTTCTGTTTAAGAGGGAGCTGGGGAACCAATTATGCATCTTCCCGTATTCTTTGTTGGTGATGTCCTCGTAATTTGGGTCTCTGGTCTCCTCTAGTTTTTGCCAGATTTTTCCTGCCCTCTTGTGCATCCGGATGTTTAGTGCAGCTATTTTGTGCATGCTGTGTAATTGTTCTGTGATATAGTTGAAGGGGTGATGGTCGTTTTCGACAAATCTCAGAGCTTTGTTTAATACTCTTTGTAGTTTTAGTTTTTGGGTGTTTGATATAGTGTCCAGTGGCACAGGAGGGTATTCTAGCAAAGGGAGAATGTAGGCTTTAACGAGGTGGCTTTTTATTTTTCTATTTAGCGTTTTAAAACGGTAGAGGGTGGACAGTGCTGCCTTCCCCTTGCATATTCGTTCCCTTACATGTTTTGTGATCCCGGCCTGAGTTATTGTGAGGCCTAACAGGCTTCCCTCATTGCTTGTGTTTAGTAGCTCACCATCCACAATGATTTCTTCCATGTATTTTTGTGCTAATGGAATTATTTTAAATTTCTGTTGATTAGTCCTGATCTTCCATCGTTTCTCATAATCACTGATTCTGGTGATTTCTCTGGCTACTTTGCTGGCCATCATGAGTTTGGACCGTCCTTGGTAAGTCACTATTTGAGTCACATCGTCAGCATACATTATGTCTAGGCAGTCTGGAGGTGGGGGGGGGGGTGTCTCTAGTGTAAAGAATGTATAGGGTGGGGGAGAGGACGCTCCCTTGTGCCACCCCACTGTCGAGCTGTATAACGTCGCCTAACTGGTCCTTGTGTCTAATTCTCACGGTGCGGTCAGTCACAAAGTCGCATAAAAACTCCTCGAGGATGGTAGGGAGTTCTAGTTGTAATAGTTTGTATCTGAGTCCTTCATGCCAGACCTTGTCAAAGGCCTTGCTTACGTCTCTGAGGACGAGACAGCACTGTTCCCGTCTCGACAGGGTCTGGGCGATAGTCTCGTAAGTCAGGGCTATGGCTTTGTTTGTGTCTTTTTGTGGTCTGAAGCCGTACTGTCTGGGGTTATGAAGTCTGTTTGTCTCTAGGTAAAGTCGGAGTCTTCTGTTGATGATCCTTTCAAGCAGTTTTCCTGGTACTTCGAGCAGTGAGATTGGTCTATAGTTCTCGGGTGTCGTGTCAGTCTTTCCTGGCTTAGGTATCATTACTATTACGGCTTCTTTAAGTTTGTCAGGGAAGTATCCCGCGGACAGGGAGACGTTGAAAATGTCGATGAGTCTTTCTATCATGGAGTGTGAGCATTCCATGATAACTTGTTTGTTAATGCCTGTCAGTCCTGGGGCCGTGTTCTTCATTTTTGTGACTACTGTCTTAAGTTCGTCTACTGTGATTCGTCTAGTGAGAAGGTTGTTCGTTAGTCTGGAGAAGTCTGCTGTGTCATGGGGGAGGATTCTGTCTCTGTTGTAATTGAGGAAGTGAAGGACCATTCGTTCGTTGTCCTCGTCAAAATCGTCATTTTCGTCGTTCTCGCCATGTACTCCGCAGGGACATCAAGGGAGTTCCCGGGGTATGCATCCCCAGGTGGCGAGAAGAAAGAGAGGTCGATCCAAGATCGGGAACGCTCGAATGACGGTCCAAGGCAGCGACAGCAGCGCCTGTTAATCCAACACTTATACGCTAAATAAGAAGCAAGGAACATGGCAATAACACCTGACAGAGCATAAACATAAATAGCTAAGGCAGCTGGCTGAGTTGGTTTAGGTAGGGGTTTGAGAAGAAGGAGTTTAGATTGGAAGTGTAACAACTCATCTAGGTACACAGGTGTGAAGGAGTCATTCTGGGGAAAAATCTCAGGGATTGCTTGTATGGCATCTAGTTCAACATGAGAGAGAGACATATTAAAATGCAATGTATGGAGACGTAGAGACAGTTTAGTATCCTTGCTGAGGGTGGCATAAGCTGGAAGTGTAAGTGTTTCACTATGAGCACTGCAACCGTCACCCAGGACCAAATGTCCTATACCTTTAACAATCTGTATTGTCTTACTTATCTCATTAACAGCACAATTAAGAGTAAATTGCATAGGCTTATTCGTAGAAAAGCACCACTTATCGTTATTCTTAACAAATACAGGAACAAAGTTTTTAATGACTCTTTTCCTACAAAGCTGAGGCGCAAAGTCCTTGTTGAGGAATGTAGCACTCTCACATGTGCTAGTACTTGACCTCAGCACTGGACTCTGCGGCTCGCACACCAGCAACTGCTGATGAGTGCGGCACTGAGTGAAATCGTCCATAAGCATATAATGTAAGCGATTTTCACTCAGTGCAATGAATTTGGCAGAGGGGACAGTCTGTACATAGACATCTGTGTCAGGGACTTTATAAGGCAAGGAAGTGATCCGGAAGACATCAAAAGTATCTGCCGGGTCACACTGAAGAGGGAGTCTTGCGAGGCACTGCCTTAACGAGATCCCTATATAACGCAAGGTATTCGGGTCGAGCAGGGAAAAGCAGTCCTGGTCTCATTAAAGAAATATGATTTAAAAGTTCCAGCAATAAGGTATTTGGCACGATGTCCACACTCAGACGAGCTTGCATCATATTCTGTAGGCCTAACTTAATCCTCACATGATCGGCAATGATATCCGACAAAGCTAACTGGAGATTAAGAAAAGCCTCAAATATGCGAGCTTCGCCTTCTAACGCTAGAGTTTTTATGGAGAAGAGCCGAATTACAGCATGTGAAATATTAGCTGCCCGCTGCAATTTAGTAATTGCAGCATGCATATGTGACATGTCTCTTATGGTCGTATTTAGTATTTGGGAGTGAACATTTAACACTCGACGCTCCTTCTCGGACATCTGTTCAATTTGACCCAATCTGGTGTGAATTTCGTCCACCTGATTCTGGGTAGCAGTCCCAAATAAAGCATTAGCAATATTGCCAACAAGATCAATTGCGCCTCTAGTTCTACGACCTGACAGTGGTTTATCCGACAACAAATAATTAACAGAGTTCTTTAAGTCATCAAATCTAATTCTAAACTCATGTTGAACTGATTTCAAAGTCTCTCTTAATGACGACACAAGGGTGGATGAGTTGTCCATGTGATCTATATTCCACTGGACAGAGTCAACCAGATCCTGTGCCTCAGTAAGTGGTCGGTATAACTCATCCTGTATTAACAAGACAGGGACAACATAATGATTTCCAGTTGATATAAGTTTGGAGACTGGAGAATAGATGAGGCCTGTTGGAGCAGGTTTCTCAACGTGGGGGTCAATGTGCCTAGTCTTTCCTGATACTACGACTGCAAGCAGCATAATCTGAAACAAAAATAAAATAGCATGACTAGTAACTTATTCTTTACTTGTCTTCCTGTCAGTGTGTTCTATCGGCCTATCCATAACTAGAGGTAAATCGTCTACTGTTGTGCGTGATCTTAGGCTGTATCTAGGGGCCGACGCAGGGCTGAGGCTGCTAGCCGGGGAGAAACGATCTGGCGCCGGGCCGACCACTTTACTCGGGGACTCCCCTTCTCCACTCGCCTCGTGACTGCTCGCTCCGTTTTCTATCTCGCGTCCATCCTCGCTCTCATTTTCGCTTCTACTTTCATTATCACTTTCATTCCCACTCTGCTGAACTGGGTTGGTAGCACCCATAGAACTTTGATTTGCTGGCGTGTTGGATGATTGTGTCGTACCGCGGCTAGATACCGGAATGGCTGTAAAATCATCTGAGCCGTCCTCGCCATCACCATCATCATCATCATCATCATCTGTTTCATATACTGGGTATGCCCTACGTACATTCTTATTATCCTTAGTGGTGAGGCAAGATTAGGGGATTACTCGCACACGATCAACATGAAGGGTGGAGACAGCTCCATCCTTCACACGTCGTACTTTAATTACAACATCACTAACACGCTCCGTGACTCTGTATGGTCCTGCATAGAGAGGCTGTAACTTCTTAGCAACTCCCCGTTTAGGAATCGTGCGTACGTACACTCTGTCTCCTGCCTTGATCGGTTTTACTACAGCCTTTTTAGCCCTGTAATTCTCATTCTCGGTACTAGCCCGGTCCAAGTACAATTGACATCTTTGAAATACTTTAGTGGCCATGGCTGCTAGCATATGTTTCGCATCATCTACATTGTAGCCTAATGAGGTTGAGTCTCATGTATCGTTTCATAGGGTACTTGTGGGTCTCTCAGGTACAACAGGAAATAGGGCGAGTCCCTGATCGACCTATTATACCCTGAATTATAAGCCATGCTTGCCAAATGTATCATTCGGTGCCAATGGTTTGCATTACTGTCGATCATCGTACGTAAGATTTGAATGACAGTTCCGTTCACTCTTTCTACTAATCCATTCGCAGAAGGGTGATACGGAGTCGTAGTGACGTGCTTCAATTTCAATATTTCCGCAATGCCGCGAAGATACCGCTTCAATGATCCCCAAACCGGATGCGCATCTTGCTGCTTCCGCAGTTCGTCAAGATTCCAGCTAACAGTGTCTGTATCGGTCACGCCCCTCGTAACAGCTATAAGTTCTATATCTTCGTCTTGCTCTCTGCGAAGACGTGACAAGGCGTCAGCCACTCGGTTCTGGTGTCCTGGCAGGTAGGATACCTCTAAGTCGTATTCGGCAACCTGTATCGGCCATCTAGCTATTCTGCCAGAAGGCTCCTTCACATTAAAGAGCCACGTGAGGGGTCGGTGATCCGTCTGCACAATCACTTTGTATCCCAAGACAAGAGGCCGATTTATCCGCAATCCGTACACAATACTTAAGGCTTCTTGCCCGATAGTGGCATAATTAAGCCCAGCTTTATTTAATGCTCTACTAAAATATGTCAACGGTCTAAGGTGTCCATCCTCATCTTCCTGTTGTAATACCCCACCTATCGCAGTACCACTCGCGTCAGTTGTCAGATAGAATGGTTTATCAAAGGAGGGAAACTTGAGTACGATGTCGTCAGTAAGCTTACTTTTCAGACTTCTAAAAGCTTGATCAGCCTCATCGTTTCACTCGATTTTTTGTTTACTGTTTTTCACTTCCTTCTTTCCACGAGTCAATTTTGTGAGAGGCAGAGCAATCTTAGCATAGTCACTTATGAATCTACACTAATAATTAACTAACCCTAAGAAAGATTGGAGTTCCTTCAGTGTCTTAGGAACAGCAATTTCCCTTATGGCTCGGACTTTATCCGGTTGGGGCCGCAAGCCTTCTGCAGAAATTATGTGTCCTAGGTAAGACACTTCATCCTTGAAAAAACTGAACTTCTCTAACTTAAGAGTACGTTGAGCTTCCTTAAGTCTGGCAAGGACCTCATCTAGGTTCTGTACATGTGAATGACTCACTAACTCTGCCAGCCCCCCTTAAATCGGGAAACGACAACCCCCCTGCAGCACGACCTCCAAACATCCAACCCAGAAGAACTCCAGCTGTCTCTGTAAAGACTGCCCCACGCCCCACTACAAACCTACCACCCTTCTTGATACCAAAGCAGGAGGCCTTCGCCACAACAATGGACCTAGTCATGCAACTAGAAGAGGAACATCCCAACCTAAAATTCCACACCACAACGAGACGAGACTACAGTATGATCTTAACACCACACGACCAAGACACGTACGAGACCCTGAAGTATTGCAAAACAGTAGCAGGCTACCCTGCAATCATAAAGGAATTAAGCCCCGACCTCGCAGCACGCAAAGTCATACTGATGGGCTACAACCAATTCCAGCCACTAGAACCAATCCTAAAACACAGCCAGGTGGAAACAGCCACACGCTGCGAAACACGAGGGGAACCGACAAGACAAGTCGCTTTCTCAGTGCAGACCTCTTTCTCCTCCTTCCACTTGGGACAAACCCTCGAGGAAGTGGAGTGAGCATCCTTACAGTGAAAGCAGCACTCAGTCTCGGATGTACAGTTGTCAGCAGAGTGACTTACAGCCGCACACTTGCCACACACGATGTTGGAAGCCCGACAAGCCTTTTCATGATGTCCATAGAGCTGACATTTTGAACAACGAAGGGGATTCGGGATGTACAGTCTTACATTTACAATTTCATATCCTACTTTGACATTTGTAGGTAGAAAAACTTTGCCAAAAGTGAGGACAACAGTGGCTGTCTTCATCCTTACGCCTTCCTGATAACGAGTGATGAATCTGGCATCAATTACATCCTGCTGAGCAAGTTCCTGTATGATCTCTTCCTCACTCATCACCATGAGATCCCTGCAAGTGATAACACCCTTGCAGGAATTCATGGATGTTGGGATCTTGGCTTCGATATCATGGCAGTGAAACTTGAGCTGCTTTAGCAAGCCTTTAACCTGAGCTGAGTTGAATGTCTTTACTAGGAGGTCCCCATTTCCAAGTGTTTTTACTTGTTCCACCTCTCCCGCACAGTGGTCAATCACCTTCTTGACAATGAAGGGATTGAGTCTGGACAGGGGAGTGGAACCTAGTGCATGAAGCGTTACGAAGGTCGCGTTATTTACAGATATGTCAAGCGGGGAACGAGTCTGGCGTCCGTCAGTCTGGAGCCGGTCAGTCACGGTAGGGATGTCGTCAGGACTACCTCCCTCCCTGAAGGGGGGGAAGGCAGTAGGGGCGTCCGTCATAGCTACCACTTCCCCCGTGAAGGGGAAGTGGGAAGAGAGAGAAAAACGACCAAAGGGCAAAGTACCTGGGGAAGACCCACCTAGGCTGAGATTACCCTCTCAACCCACTGTCGGGAGGACGCGCCTGTGTGTGACTCACACCCCAGAGCGATCAGTGGGGGGTACACTCCAGAGGTGAGTAAGCAAAGGCAATCTCAGAAATTAGATATAGACACCTACTATATCTACTAAGGCCAGGGAGGAAAATGAGGTCTAGCTAACCTAACTTTATTGAAAAACGCCCTAGTGGCGAAAAAAAAGAAAAAGCTAACGCCGGTGAGGCAACCCTGCAGCTAGAGGAGAGCTCAGAAACACGTCTTCCTTCTCCACGACTATTCATCAAAGTCCAGGAAGCAGCAAAGACAGCAACAATATTAATACTCGAAGGAAGGCCAAAAGCAGAGTACAGGAACCAGTTTATGTCAACGTTTCGCCCACAAAGCTTCTTCAGGAACATCATTACTGGACAACACTCCACTCCTTAAACAGACCCAAGCCTGACTGGTAGTGCAGGATTGTGTACTTGTGTTCTGGTCACCATTCAGGCTTAGGTCAATTTAAATAGTGAAGCACTGTCTACTGGTGTTGTTCCTGAAGAAGTCTTGGGGCAGAATGTTGCAAGTGGGATTCTGTACTCTGCTTTTGGTCTTTCTCTATATACAGCAGCGAATACACCATAATTTTACTGTTTATCTTCCTTATGAAAGCTTACCCAGAATCCAGCTAAAGGAAACGAGTATTTCCCCATCCAATTTTTATCCCATACTTCACACTCGGGACGATTTGCATCAGTATATGACCGATTCCCGCCTCAGTGTTACGAGTCCTTTGACGGAAGGTAATCGAATATTGTTTTTGCTGGGTTTTATGGGCCGGCTAAATACCTCACACATAGTAAAGCCTCTAGCCATACAAGCCTCCGCACGCAACATACTGGTGAAGCACAAATGGTGATGGGTTTCTGTAGTGAGAATGACGCCAGATCCAATATTAACCCTCTGCAGTTCGGGACAGCTCTAGTATTACGCAAGTCTAATTGAATGTTGTTTTTGCTCAGTTACAGTATATGGACCAGGTTAATGTCTCTCACATTGGGAAGCCTTAAGTCTTACAAGGTTAGGCACGCAACACAGAAGCACAAATGGTGATGGGTGTCTGTAGTGAGAGTGATACGTAAATGTGTTATAATGATTCATCCCGTCAGTCTGCATTATGAACCGACAGGGTGATCACATATGCAAGTATGTCCGTGAGCAAAAAGCCTCCAACACCTATCTGCCAGTTGAGGCAATGGAAGGGTGCCACATGAACTAGTTTCTTGTGATAGCAATATGAAACACACAAGAGAAAGGTATCAGAAGAAACGATACTCTCATTTGACAAGAGTGAGAAATACGGAAAGTAGGACGCAAGGCTGGCAGAGAATTTTGACTCTACATGAAAATACTTAATATCAGGATTCTCTTTAAATGCCCGCCTTGGATTGAGTTACCCTAAAAACAGATCACGAGACAAAAACGCTTTCACTGAGCGACCGTGGATCTCCAGCTGAAAGTATATTGATGGTTAAATAGTAGTGATATGTACGTTGGTCTGCTGTAACATCACATATTAGTTCTGTAGTGTGGTTTTTATGAGCAAAGTGCAAACACCAGTAGATTACATGACCTCCCCCCCTTTCCTTGCGCGCGCACCCGCCCCCCCTACACACATCTACGCGCAAGCTAATCAGTTTCCACATCTTAAAGTTGTACAAACCTACCTACGTGCAAGATATACAAGGAAAGTTATTACGAAAATGGTTATGGTCATCATCTTGCTCGTTCATTGGCGAGTTTCCTTAATTGGCCTCTGTGTGTGGTTTATGGCTTCTCTCTAGACTTGAAGGACTTGTATCTCAGTACTTGAAGCTTATTGATTCCTTGTTTTTTATACTGTGATAATTATAGGTCTTTCACAATAACCTGGCCCATTATTTTCGTCCTTCATACATATATCTCCTGGTCCATTTTCTCGTCCTTCATACATACATCTGCCACTCATTTCTGTATTACCTTCACCTTCACTTGGTAGATTTTTGTCCTGTATACCTACTTCGACCATCCATTTCTACTGTACACTCACTTTAAGCTGGTCCAAATTTACGTCTTCCATACAAACTTCACTTATCAATCATTCAGTCAGTCAGACAATCAATCCAACTGTCTACCTGTCTATCACCAGATGCCTTAATCCCGTCAGGGGTGACCACAAATGAATCACCTCCATGTCACCCTTTCCTCCTCCATATGGCGACCTTCTCTGCAACTCACGCCCCCTTTTCTCACCTCAACCCTTCCTCTCTAACTTCACTCCCCTCCACAGTTTCTCGTATTGAAATAGATAATTTTCTGACCTGAAGTTTCCTTGTCTTGCTTCACTCCTATCCAAAGGCCTCTCGTATTGAAATAGTAATCCTCTCATCTCAAGCCCTCTACTACTTCTCTCGTCTCCAAAGTCTCTCATATTAAAGGCGATACACTTTCTTAGTATTCTGGTCCACCTCGGTCTCTTAAATTGGTCTCGGGTCCTCAAGGCACAATCAAAAGCTGTAGGTGTTTCGTCTGGGCAATAAAACGATTTCTTTGAGACTTCCCTTCCAGTTTATTGGCTGTAAAATCTACCGTTCTTGAGTTTTCGGTGATACAATACATTTTGTGTTCTGGCATGACATATAAGTTAATTGTGCATCTTTTTTTTTTTCTTTTGAGAGAGAGAGTGGGTGAGTGAGTGTGTGCGTGCGTGCGTCCTTTACCGCAGCATTTTGTAAGTAGAAAATGGAAAACTTTGACCAGTTCCCTTTCGCTACCTCAGTCCATGTAATAAGGTGCTGGAATTTCCTATCAGCAAAAGGCATGGTATCACTTTTCTCTCATGTCATCTCAGTTTATATTTTTATTTTTATATTTTCCTTTTCCCTACTTTCATTTATTCTTTCCCCCATTTATATCCTCCACACTCCTACCTTCATTAATTCTTTTCCTCATTGTAATTTCCCTTATCAGGCAAATCACTTAGGATCCTCGCAAGCCTGTACTTAGAGCCGGTAGCATCAGTGGTTATAATCATTCCAAGCAGGAAAATTGTACACTTGAAATACACAGCCTCTTCGACTTATGGTCCTCCTCATTGTAAAGGGTGAGGCATAAGTCTGTAGGCATATGGAAAGGACACATCTGAGGTTATACTGTGTGTGTGTGTGTGTGTGTGTGTGTGTGTGTGTTCTTTATCGTGTTCGTGTTCTTGAGGCAGTTCTGCTTCATCACCAAACTAGATAACAAAACTCTTCCACACACTCAAAAGACTCACCAGAAAGTTCAGTCCGTTCACGCCTCACAATTTCCACATAATAATAATGATAATAATAATCATCATCATCATTATCATCATCATCATCATCATCATCATCATGCAGACCTCCTTTACCACCCTACGGCAGGGTGAGAAGTAGCAACGTCCAGACAACCTAAGTTTGCCCAGTTCAATGGACCACGCTTCCATTCACTCATTAGTCAAGCCCCCGGAATCCTGGCTCCATCAGATAAACCAAAAAAACTTTCACCACGTTCTGTAGCTTCTCATATACCTATCTGATACAGTCAATTAGAACGCTGTCACGTTAAAATGGGGTGCCAAATTCCTGGTTATGCACTTCTCACAACATTCATCCAGCCAGGCTCACCGACTTCCATACCTCTCATCCCAGCACACTCATCCACCATATCTCTCCACCTTCTCCTTGGCCTACCTCTCCTCCTCCCTCCTTCAAATTAGCTCAGATATACCTTTTTCACCACTCTATTGTTATCCATTCTCTCCACATGACCATACCATCTCAGTACACTCTCTTCGATTCTGGTGTCCACCGACTTCCTCACTCCACATCTTCCGCGAATCGTTATTTCGTATCCTATCCACTCTCTGTACTCCACATACATTCCTCAGCAGTCCCATCTCCACTGCTCTCACTCTTGACTTTTCATTTTCATGCCACACCATGCATCATCAGCATACAACAAATTTGAGATATTCCATCCATCACCATTCATTACCAACGCCATCCTTGTCCCCATTACTCGTGTTTTCACTTCGCGCACACACACACACACACACACACACCGTACAGGGAACCTCTACAAATGGTAAGAAGCAGACAAGAAACATTCAGATATTATGGATCTACAGTAAGAAGTGTGAACGTCGGGGGTAGGGTTGCGAGAGGCAGACCGAAAAAGACCTGAGACGAGGTCATAGAGTGTGACCTCAGGGATAAGGGACTGAATAGGGAGGCTGCCAGAGATCAAGCAGCGTGGAGAGCCATCATGTGACTAAGACCGACGCATGAAGCTTATTGGAGCTTTTATAAAAGATACGATACGATCACAGTACAAAGCAACTGATTAAGCAGCCAATAACTTAGTGTAGAATCCGAATGCAGTATAGATATCGCTGGGAAATAAGCCAGGAAAGATGTGATAAACTATAGATTAGGTGGAAGGTATGGAAATCACAGTCCACTGAGTGTCCACATATAGAGCCACATGGAAATTTATATTAGACCACCGCCATTAAGAAATAAAGGTACCTTTTAACATGAGGCAACGTAAGAACAAGAGAGAGAGAGAGAGAAAATAAAAACGAAACGACAATGGACGGTATAAAGATTCGTCGAAGTTACGTAAGGGTCCCCTACATTATGTGGGAATTTTCTTTATTGCAAGCCCCGCCCCCAATGCGGCGTCTACCTGTCTGCCTCTACCCATTTAAAACCCCTATGCCCAGTCAGCGACCCTCAGTGTCGCTCTTGGTGTGGTGGGGTGTATACCTGCTTCGCTTAGCTCATGGCGCCAAGCCGTCTACCTCTACTTTCACGGCTCGCCGCCATACCAACGGTTACCGCCTTAGTTACCCCAATGGTAGGTGGTAGTGTTGACGTGTGTCGCCCAGCTCCGCGGTGCCGCGCTGTCTGGTTATCCACAGCGTACTAATGCACACCAGTCTCGCACTGACAAATGAGGAAGTGAAGGAGCGTTGTGGTGTGGATATGGATGTGACAGAAAGCGTTAGGAGAAATACACAGTTGGGGTGTGAGCTAGAGGGGAGGGCATTGAAGTGGGAGGGGGGAGGGCACCACTGCTTACCTGATGGAAGCGTCGGTGTAGTGTTAAATGGCCGCCTTGGTTTGAGTTACCCTAAAAACAGATCACGAGACAAAAACGCTTTCACTGAGCGACCGTGGATCTCCAGCTGAAAGTATATTGATGGTTAAATAGTAGTGATATGTACGTTGGTCTGCTGTAACATCACATATTAGTTCTGTAGTGTGTTTTTATGAACAAAGTGCAAACACCAGTAGATTACATGACCTCCCCCCCTTTCCTTGCGCGCGCACCCCCCCCCCTACACACATCTACACGCAAGCTAATCAGTTTCCACATCTTAAAGTTGTACAAACCTACCTACGTGCAAGATATACAAGGAAAGTTATTACGAAAATGGTTATGGTCATCATCTTGCTCGTTCATTGGCGAGTTTCCTTAATTGGCCTCTGTGTGTGGTTTATGGCTTCTCTCTAGACTTGAAGGACTTGTATCTCAGTACTTGAAGCTTATTGATTCCTTGTTTTTTATACTGTGATAATTATAGGTCTTTCACAATAACCTGGCCCATTATTTTCGTCCTTCATACATATATCTCCTGGTCCATTTTCTCGTCCTTCATACATACATCTGCCACCCATTTCTGTATTACCTTCACCTTCACTTGGTAGATTTTTGTCCTGTATACCTACTTCGACCATCCATTTCTACTGTACACTCACTTTAAGCTGGTCCAAATTTACGTCTTCCATACAAACTTCACTTATCAATCATTCAGTCAGTCAGACAATCAATCTAACTGTCTACCTGTCTGTCACCAGATGCCTTAATCCCGTCAGGGGTGACCACAAATGAATCACCTCCATGTCACCCTTTCCTCCTCCATATGGCGACCTTCTCTGCAACTCACGCCCCCTTTTCTCACCTCAACCCTTCCTCTCTAACTTCACTCCCCTCCACAGTTTCTCGTATTGAAATAGATAATTTTCTGACCTGAAGTTTCCTTGTCTTGCTTCACTCCTATCCAAAGGCCTCTCGTATTGAACTAGTAATCCTCTCATCTCAAGCCCTCTCCTACTTCTCTCGTCTCCAAAGTCTCTCATATTAAAGGCGATACACTTTCTCACTTTCTTAGTATTCTGGTCTCCTCGGTCTCTTAAATTGGTCTCGGGTCCTCAAGGCACAATCAAAAGCTGTAGGTGTTTCGTCTGGGCAATAAAACGATTTCTTTGAGACTTCCCTTCCAGTTTATTGGCTGTAAAATCTACCGTTCTTGAGTTTTCGGTGATACAATACATTTTGTGTTCTGGCATGACATATAAGTTAATTGTGCATCTTTTTTTTTCTTTTGAGAGAGAGAGAGTGGGTGAGTGAGTGTGTGCGTGCGTGCGTCCTTTACCGCAGCATTTTGTAAGTAGAAAATGGAAAACTTTGACCAGTTCCCTTTCGCTACCTCAGTCCATGTAATAAGGTGCTGGAATTTCCTATCAGCAAAAGGCATGGTATCACTTTTCTCTCATGTCATCTCAGTTTATATTTTTATTTTTATATTTTCCTTTTCCCTACTTTCATTTATTCTTTCCCCCATTTATATCCTCCACACTCCTACCTTCATTAATTCTTTTCCTCATTGTAATTTCCCTTATCATGCAAATCACTTAGGATCCTCGCAAGCCTGTACTTAGAGCCGGTAGCATCAGTGGTTATAATCATTCCAAGCAGGAAAATTGTACACTTGAAATACACAGCCTCTTCGACTTATGGTCCTCCTCATTATAAAGGGTGAGGCATAAGTCTGTAGGCATATGGAAAGGACACATCTGAGGTTATCCTGTGTGTGTGTGTGTGTGTGTGTGTGTGTGTGTGTGTGTGTGTGTGTGTGTGTGTTTGTGTGTGTGTGTGTGTGTTTGTGTGTGTGTGTGTGTGTGTGTGTGTGTGTGTGTGTGTGTGTGTGTGTGTGTTCGTTATCGTGTTCGTGTTCTTGAGGCAGTTCTGCTTCATCACCAAACTAGCTCCCGTAACATCACTAACCAACGCCGATGACTGGCATCTCAAATCACTAGCTTCCTCGACCAGTGCCCAGTTATCAAGCCTCTTCCCCTGTATGTTGCTGAGAGGAGAATTGGGTGATATTTCTATAGCCTCGTGACTGACTTCAGATGGCACAGTACTCGTTACCAACAGAGTATCAGGCTCCTTGGTCATAATTCTTAGTCCTTTCGAAGAGATTACATTTAAACGATTCAGTTTAGGTTTAGGATGGACTAACTTGCCTACCTGCTTACCTGCCTGTGTGCCTGCCTGTCTGCCTACCTAATTACCTACCCACTTACCTGTGTGTCCCTGCGTGCCTGCCTGTCTTCCTACCTACCTACCTACCTACCTACCTGTCTACACACACACACACACACACACACACACACACACAAAGGCTAGGGAGACATGTTTAAGGCTATTTAGTGATGAGATGAACCCCGTGATAAAACTAGCAAGGTTTTGTTTGGTGTGTCCTGCCCTCTGTTTCTCCAACCCACAAACCTGTTTATTTATTTCCATATTAAGACAAACCCCCCATTTACCATATAATTATCGAAGTTCCTATTTATTCTCTTAGTTATTATTTATCTTCTATCTTAATTATCCATAGACTACCCCAAAGCTGTCTCATTATTACCATACTAATCAGATCCACCTCTTTCTCAGACACTCTTTCTCAGTGTAATTATTTATCCCAAAACCAATTTATTATCCAGCTCAGCTAAACCCACCTTTATGTGTTAGTTTTATGTTTTTCCTTTTTAATATTAACTTGTCTTATTGTGAAACGTTTGGTGGTTATATAAGTGAAGACAAAGGATTAAGTAAGCAGTCCTAAACTCTGGTTGAGACAGAGAACGTTGATAAGGCAAAAGAAAGATTATAAATGTATGTCGACCCAGCATCCTAGCCGTCAATTCTCTAAGTCTAGAGAGAGGGCCGAGGGAGCGCAGTGGTGAATGGAGTCAGTGTGGACCGCGAGTGAGCTAAGAGAGGACGGACGCCCCTGTCACTCCCTCCAGGGACAGAGTGTCGCAGCTGTGTTAGTGGTTCGGTTCCTTACTCTCCTGCAGAAGTCTCACCTCGAAGCCTCCTTCCCCTCGTTCACAAGTCTCAAAAGCCTCCTTGAGCACCTACAGCAGTATTTTTCCCCACCTGCAAAAGTCTCAAAAGCTTCCTTGAGCACCTACAAGTCTCATTCAGTGGCCTACTCCTCCTCCAGAAGTCTCAAAAACCTGGCCTCTCGAGAGTGGGTTAGGCGCGCGACAGGTACGTGCTCGATGGCCCGCCTCACCGCACCTATTACAGTTGGCTGGGGCATCCCCCGTGGATTTTCCAGTGCCTGTTTTTTCTTTTGGAACCTTGGCCTCTTTTGACTCAACACTTACATGTGCAACTACATCCCTTCTCTTTTCTTTTGCTACATTTACATCTGCCAACGACGAGTGACTTCGTTGTGCCCACTCAGTGGCTTTACTCACAACTTTATCAAGGGCATCGACAGGGCCTGTAAACTCTTGCTGATCAAGTGTTGCTCTATACTGGGCAGGGAATACGTCGAGAAAGTTGTCCAAAGCATGGTACAAGGAACAGTCATAGTACCGAGGCTGCAGAGTTCCAATGCGTTTAGCTATACTAGTCAATCGCAGCCAGTATTCAACCAACCGTGCGCCAGGATTACGACGCGCATGTTTTAACGCATGAAATGTAGGTTGGAGAGTTTGTTCTGGGGACAGCAGCGTTGTGAGAATAGATTTAAACCGGTCCCAATCATCATTGACCCTGATAATAAGGTCCTCAATGCTGTCATGTACCCCACCTAGAGTGTACTCCCGGACCACATCAAAGCGACCGGCAATAGTCCACCTAGGTCCCGTAGTCTTACTCTCTATGTCCTGAAGCCATTTGCTAAGGTCTGTTTCTAAGATGACACCAGGATATTCAGGTAATGTGGCAGTTCTACTTGCAGCAAAGCTCTTTAACCCTTTAACGCGGTAGACAGCATCCTTAGCATTATCGGCAATAGCCTGCGATAGTTGGTCGGACAGGGTAGCGATCCCTGCTGCAGCTGCAGCATCAGCCATTTCGAACAGTACTTCGTCTGAGTCTGTGTCTGAATCAAAGTAATGAACAAAGGAAATTTCGTCTGAACCACTGTAAGAACTAGAGTCGCTACTGAATTCCATACACGAGTGTAAGAACCTAGGTGTGGAACCGCTTAACTCAAAAGTTTAATTAAGCCTTAAATATCCCATTAAGCTGCCACCATTGTCGTGTCCTCCACTCTCTACTTACCCGAGGTATGTTTCGTACTCAGTCTCGCCAAGTACGGTGAATGGCCGCCACTAATGAGTATTGGTAGCGTGTGACAGTAGCAGCGGAGAGTGTGGAGACAAGCCCAGAAGGGACCTGTAACCTCGTAGGTTAGGGCAACAAGATATTAAATACCTCTTTCTGCCCCAGACTCCCTCCTTGACTTCCCAAAAATTAACAGTTCCACACTAAGGTTACAAAACACAGAAACAATTTTTACTTTAATTTTTAACAATCTGCTACAAAGTATTTACACTACTTCAGAACAAATTACACAGTTATAACATTAACTTATTATCCCGAGTCTCATCTCGACACAAGGGAAATTTCAATCACTTATTTACGACTTGACAGCAAGTAAGTACTTGACTTGATAGCCATATAAGGCTTCAGTCTACTTATTAAAGACTAGACGTCCATCCATGAGTGACAGAGGTTCACTTAAACGTTATAGTTCTTACTCTAAGTTAACTCTACTACTTAATTAATATTCGCCACGACCTGGAGCATACGCGTCAAATAATATTGCTGGTTTTTCCGAGTAGAGACTGCCGGTACTTCACTCTAACGGCACTTACATACCTTGCGTTACTTTCCCGCAAGAATATTCTTCACTGCTGGAGAGGTGTCCCCTCCTCCTCCCTTCCTCATAGTTCCACACTCCCACCAAACCCCCTCACTTCTCTCTCCGACCCCATAACCCCATCCGGTACCCTCCATACTCTCGCTCACAGCCAGCTAGGGGTTTCTGTAGTTCAAGCACCTCTAATTACGTGTAGTTCGAACAACTAATAAAGGAAGAGTACAGTATATATTATAAACCAAGTTAGGCAAAGGTGTACTACAAAGTGTGTGTGTGTGTGTGTGTGTGAAAGAGAGAGAGAGAGAGAGAGAGAGAGAGAGAGAGAGAGAGAGTTAAAAGACAGGGAGCAACAGGCGGAAAGGGAGAGCGAGTGGAAACCTGAGGAATGAGAGGACAGTTACGGAGAAAATAAGAAGGGGAGAGGCAAGGAGAGAACAACGAGAGCTAAGAAAAGAGACAGGGTGTGAGAAGAAGAGACAGAGGTGAAATGAGATACAAGCAGTGTGAAAGGGAAAGAGAAAAGGCGGGTGTGAATCGAAAGGCCGGGAGACAGGGAAGTAGAGACAAAAGGGGAGACAGCTGAGAGGAAATGGGAAAGGAGCAAACATAGAAATAGGGATAACAAAAGGGGACAGTGGGAAAGACAGCTACGGAACGGAATGCTGAGAACGATAATGAGAAAAATTAGAAAAGGAGGCAAGTAACAGGAAGGAGGAAGAAAGTGTGTTATTCTGGCCAAGACACAGGCAAAGAAATAGGCAGGATAAGACGAAAGCATTGAGGCTGAGTAGAACGAATGTAACATTCAAGTAAAAAGGGAGGCAGAGAAACAGACAAATTAGAGAAATTTGCGGAGAGAAAGTAAAGATTAAGGGTGGGAAGAAAATAGGTTAATTTTTAGGGCAAGGAAGAGGAGGGGGATGTTAAGAAGGGAAGACAAGTGGAGGGAGAGGGAGGGAGGGAGGGAAAGACAGTGGGAAGAGCGGAATGAAAGAAATCTCGGGGGACAGGGAGAGACGGAGAAAGGAGAGAGAAAAAGGAGCATGCAGTTATTACTGAGGAAAGAAAGCAGTGAAGGAAATGGATTTAGTACAAGTAAAGAAATATGCAGAGCGTAATGGAGAAAAAAAGGTAAGTCATGTGACAGATGAAAAAAGTAAGACAAAGTTGTGACACTGGGAGGGAGAAAGAAAAGATGAGTGAGGTAAGGAGGGGGTGACAGAGGGGAAGAGACGAAGGAAAGGAAAGAGAGAGGGAGGAAGGTAGGGACTGGGCAGACAGCTATAGAGAAAGGGGAAGGAGGGAAAAGGAAACTGGGGATGAGACAAAGGATCCAGAGAGAGAGAGAAGGAGAGGGAGGTGCAGTACACAGACAGGCACAGACAGGTCGACAAATGTTCAAAAAGTGTGTGTGTGTGTAATTCACCGGGTCGGTCAGGATCACTTGATGGTCGTGATCGTCAGCTTTTACCCTCCCGGAAGGGAGCTGAGAGCTCATATAGTCCGATCTAAGGGCAAGGCTGTGACCTTCACACACCCACACACCCGTCCCCTTGCTCAAGGGGGACAGTAACCACCCACTTCGTTAGTGAAACTTTTCTCAACCTGAGCGAGGCGCGAACTCCCGTCCACCAGTTGGCAAGCGAGAGCGTTACCACTGCACCAGCGAGCGGTGTGTGTGTGTGTGTGTGTGCTGCCGTCCCTGTGTCACTCCTATAACATTGTTCCATTTTTTCACCTGCGTGTTTTCTTCCTCTCTGCTTCAGCTTCTTCTCTCACTCACTTTTTTAAACAGTATTTCTCCTGATTGTTCTTACCATTCCAAGTCTCTCTCTCTCTCTCTCTCTCTCTCTCTCTCTCTCTCTCTCTCCTTTCCTTCTCACTCTTCTCTCCACCTCTCTTTCTCTCTTTCTTTTCCCCATCTTACATCATTTTACTCTCTCTCTCTCTCTCTCTCTCTCTCTCTCTCTCTCTCTCTCTCTCTCTCTCTCTCTCTCTCTCTCTCTCTCCTTCTCACTCTTCTCTCTCTCTTTCTCTCTTCCCCATCTTACATCATTTTACTCTCTCTCTCTCTCTCTCTCTCTCTCTCTCTCTCTAGGAATATAGAGATTGTTCTCATAATCTATATCTCCTTAATACGGCCACTTCCTGGGTATAGCTGTGGAATTTTGATCGCTTGAAAAAGATTTACGTCGACATAAATGAGTTCAGGAGACTAAGGTATCAGGTTGGCCTGAGGGCTGTGGGACTTTTTTTTTAGCAGAAACTCGTACACTACGAGGTCAGCTCATTAAAGTGTTTAAAATCTGAATGGGTTTCACAATCATTACATACAAAGTTGCTTACTCTTAACACGGACTCGGCACACAACCATGGTTGGAAGCTGTAAATGAAAAAATTTACCAGCAGAATTACGTGAAAACTTTTTCACGTGCAAGATCAGCTCCACATGTGGAACTGACTCAACATGGACGTTGTTAACACTACAGTAGAGAAGTTTAAGGGATTCATCGGCAGGATCTTACACTAGAATAAATGTGAATTGGATATGCATTCCCAGGCAAACAAGAAGTATCTCCACGGTATGGGCTGCATAATCATTAAGATCCTAACTTTTCCTTGTTACTCCTCTCTCTCTCTCTCTCTCTCTCTCTCTCTCTCTCTCTCTCTCTCTCTCTCTCTCTCTCTCTCTCTATCTATCTATCTATCTATCTATCTATCTGTGTGTGTGTGTGTGTGTGTGTGTGTGTGTGTGTGTAAAAGAGGTTTCTACTATCGCAACATTTAATCACAGTAGATTTATTCTGTGTGTGTGTGTGTGTGTGTGTGTGTGTGTGTGTGTGTGTGTGTATGTAAAAGAGGTGTCTACTACCGTAACATTTAATCACAACAGACTAATTCTGTGTGTGTGTGTGTGTGTGTGTGTGTGTGTGTGTGTGTGTGTGTGTGTGTGTGTGTGTGTGTGTGTGTGTGTGTGTGTGTGTGTGTGTGTGTGTGTAAAAGAGGTGTCTACTACCGCAATATTTCATCACAGCAGATTTATTTGTGTGTGTGTGTGTGTGTGTGTGTGTGTGTGTGTGTGTGTGTGTAGTAAATCTTCTAACTTGGTTTATGATATGTACTGTACTATTCCTTTATTAGTTGTTCGGACTACAAGTAATTAGAGAGGTGCTTGAAGTACAGAATTCCAAGCTGACTGTGAGCAAGAGTATGGAGGGTACCGGGTGGAGTCATGGGGCGGAGAGAAAAGTGGGGGGGATGGGTGGGAATGTGGGACCATGAAGAAGGGAGGGGGAGGGGATACCTCTCAATCGAGCAGTGTTACAAACACAGAAAAGGAAACCAACTTATTCCGACGTCTGTACATGATCGTTGCAAGCCCGACATACGGCCTAATAAAGTGTAGGAGGGTAAGGTGACCTCCACCTCCGGCGCCTTGGCCTTTGGTGCTGGGAGCCATGTGACATCCACTGTAAAGCCGGGTGGCTCCCAAGGCGATATATTTTTAAACATCAACTTGTCACAGTCACTGGGGTCCACACCAAGCTCCTGAGTCAGTAAGTGGAGGCGAGCGGCAAGTGGCCGACGCACCCCCCGCAGAAGGTGGTGGTATTGACGCAGGGGGGTACAGGCCACATTGCCGATATTACTTTTCCTTAATGTCCTTACGCCGTAGGACAAGGCCAGGTGGTCACGGCGAATACGGAGGGGAGGCACATTCGCCTCCACTTCCATACGAGCCACACGTGTACACCGGACGGCTCCAAGACACATTTCGCAAACATTTATTCTGTAGCACATCCAATCCTTTCAGCGTGGCATCAGATGCCGAGCCATACACCTGTGCGCCATAGTCTAGCTTCGATTGAATAAGGGACTTATACACCATTAATAAAGATTTTCTGTCGGCACCCCAGGTAGTTCCCGCTAGGTACTTAAGGACATTTAACGGTTTATCACAACGAGCAAGCAAAGTATTAACGTGAAGTTTAAAATTCATTCTTCGATCAAAATGTATTCCTAGAAATTTTACAGAAATTTGAAAAGGTACCGCCTGATTATCCAAAGTTAAGCACAAATTAGGTACGTTACGATTAATGAAGACTACAGCGGCACACTTACGGACGGAAAACTTAAATCCCCACTGCGAGGCACATAGGTGGACGGAGTCAAGAGCTGCTTGAATCCGCCCGCCGAAAATTGTGCATTACGGGAGGAGTGCCATATTGCACAATCGTCAGCATAGAGCGAGTATTTAAGATTCCTGGAGATGGGAGCTGATGACAGAATATCATTGATCATAATACTAAATAAAGTAGGTGAGTGAAGGTCGCAAGGTGGGTTTGGTTACTAATTGTGGAAAAACTGAAATAATCAATATGAATAAAGAAAATGCGCAGGAATGTGTAATTGGATGTATGGTTGTAAAGCAAGTTGATAGGTTTAAATATTTAGGTACTTATTTAGCCAAGGATGGTTCTTTGAACTTTGAATTCGAGGAAAGGTTAAAGAAGGCTAATCAGGCAATGGGGATGCTTAAAAATATTTGGAATAATAACAATTTTTCTGTGCATACAAAAATCAAACTTTATAAGGTAATGGTTAGGAGTATCTTAATTTATGGACACGAGTCTTGGTACAGCACAGTGACTATGGAAAATAAATTCTTGGTGTTTGAAAACAAAGCACTTAGAAGAATATTAGGAGTTAAGTGGTGGGAAAGGATACCAAATAGTAGAATTAGAGAAATAACGGGAGTGCAGTCGGTCGATGAATATGTTAGGTTCTCACGATGGAAGTGGCTAGGACATGTGTATAGGAGACAGGGAATAGTACGAGGTACACCAGGGTGGGTGGCACTTGGTAGGAGAGGTAGAGGAAGGCCAAAAGAGACGTGGGTGAGGACAATTAGACGGGAAGCTGGAGATGAGTGTTGGGGTAGATCTTGAGGAGTTAGCACAAGATAGGATGTGGTGGTGTGAGTTCATCGAGGCCCTATGCATCCCCGAGGGTGCCACAGGAAATGATTGATTGATTGATTGAAGCACACTTCCCTGCGGCACCCCGTTTTCCTGGATAAATATATCCGATGTTACGTTACGGGGCAATTTGACAGAAAGTCCTGTCCCTTAAGAAATTTGAAATAAAAATTGGCAAATTTCCTCTTAAACCGTAAGCATAGAGCTTCATTAGTATACCATGTCGCCATGTCATGTCATAGGCTTTATGGATGTCCAAGAACACCCCTATCATGAATTCTTTATTGGCAAATGCCTCTGCAATACAATGCTCCAAATTCATTAAATGATCTAGTGAACTTCTGTATTTACGGAAGCCACATTGTTGATCATTTAACAAATTCTTCGACTCTAAAACAAAACGAAGCCTATTGTTTACCATTTTTTCCATGACCTTACATAGACAAGAAGTCAACACAATAGGACGAAATGATGTGGGATTCATAAGACGACCAGCCTCTTTGTGTATCAGTATGACGAGCGCAAAGTGCCATGAGTTTGGGAACGTTCGAGACGCCCAAATCTCATTGTACAATGCTAACATCTTAATCAGGTTGTCCTGATTAAGATGCTGGATCATACCATACGTGATGGTGTCTGGTTCAGGGCTGGTGTCTTTACAGGATTTTAGGGCAAGGAGCAGTTCATCTAGTGTAAACTCTTGGTTGTACGGGAAAACTACGTCTTCTGTGGCAAAGTCTAATATCTGTAGCTCAGCCGTGCGTTTATGATGTTGAAAACGCGGATCATAATTGGCTGAGCTACTTACATGAAAAAAACTCCTGGCGAGGATGTTAGCAACGTCCACTGGCTCGTCATAGATGTTATTATTAACCCGCAGGGTGGTGATACGTATGTATGGGCCTTTATTATTTAATATTCTTATAGTGGACCAGACTTTACGTAATGGTGTTGTACGAGTCACCGTGGACACAAAGGACCGCCAGGAGTCACGTTTGGCCCTTCTTATTATTCTCCTTGCCTCAGCCCGTGCCTGTTTGTATGCAATAAAATTTTTCTCAGTGGGCTGACTATCAAAAATCCTGTATCTCCTATTGCGTTTTCTTAATGCTTGTCGGCAATCCGGCGTCCACCAATGTGCTCTATGCTTCGCCTGAACTGTAGAAGTCTTGGGAATAGCAGCCTCAGCTGCGTGTAATATGGAAGTAGGTATATTTTCGACCTTAACATCTATGGTCTCCCCAGATATATCTAAATTGGCGATCCTTGAGAAGGATCCCCAATCTGCTTTCTTATAGTTAAATTTTGGAGGTGGAGTGTCCGAAATGATGTCGCGTGTATAAGAAAGACAGATGGGTAAATGATCACTTCCCAAGGAGTCGTCGTAAGGGTCCCATGAGAAATCTTGATGTATACCAGGGGAGGCCAAAGATAAGTCAATGGCCGAAAAGTTACCAGTACGATCATCTACACGAGTCGCTCTACCATCGTTCAGAAGACAGAGGTTGGACTGTAGTATTAGGTCGGCTACTTGCTCCCCACGACCATCAATCCTCAAGCTACCCCATTGATAGTGATGGGCGTTAAAGTCGCCCAACACTAACTTATTCCCAGGTAGATGTTCAACTACTATCCATTTCATGGACCGTGTATCATGGTTTTTCTCAAATATCTTTCAAACTAATCAATTGATCGGTATGATACTTTGACACAGTGTACATGACACCTCCCGCTAATTTTTGGTAATATACGGCATTGCCAAGTGGTGTTACTGAAGGCGTTTACTCTTGACGTTTAAAGGCAAAGTCGCGTGAGTCGCCAGAATAATCAACACAATCGAACGTCCGCTACCCCCCATCCCCTTCCTCTCCCTCCCTACCTCCCTCCCTCTCCCCCCTCTCCCTTCCCCCTCCTCATTTCCCCCCTCCCCCTCCTCACTTCCCCCCTCAACCCTCATTCCTGCTGGCCTTCCCGTAGCCCCCGCCCCCTCTGTCCACTCTATCATGTTATAATGATTAGTATCGGGTATCATAAACACAGTATGTTGTTGTTTGTAGAGTCTGTGTTCATTTAATCATTGTTATTGTATGTCCTGAAGTTATATAAACGGGAGTTGACTAAAGAGCGTATGACCGTCACCTTATTCACCCAATATAATGTGCCTACTATCACGATCTCTTAATTCCTTTACCCCCCATATCGACGTGTTTACTACGAGCAGGTAAGATAAGGTATCCAAAATTAAATCACACAGTTTAACTTACAAACCAGTACGGTACGGTATATAATCAACACAACATAATAGGGCCGTAATGGATTTATGAAATTCTCTCTCTCTCTCTCTCTCTCTCTCTCTCTCTCTCTCTCTCTCTCTCTCTCTCTCTCTCTCTCTCTCTCTCTCTCTCTCATAATAAATATCATAATAGGTAGAAAAGTGATGCAAACAACTGAGCATATTACAGAAAGTTTATTCACAGTCTTCGTCACTATCAAGGAACAAATCATCCTCGGAATCACTCTCGATGTTGATAATTACGGGATCTACACGCTTATGGATGTTATCCGTGCACCAGTAGCCTACTCATCCTCGAAGGCTCTGGACCGTCTCACTGCACCTTCCCACACCTCCCTTGTTGCGCTAAGCTTGGCTTCCTCTATCCTGGCCTGCAGATCTGCCCGAGTGAACCGCTGCAGTGAGGAACGCACATGTTTTTTCATTGAACCCCAGACCTGCTCAATGGCGTTGAGCTCAGGATGAGCTGGTGGCAGTCGGACGACTTCATGACCCCATGCACGGATGACGTCATCAATCTGGTACAGCGGTTGTGGCCGGTTCTGCTTACAGATCTGCAGCAACTCAGGGCGTGTGGCGTGTGGTGGGAATGGTATCTGGCGGCACGTCAACCATTCCACGATGCCTGCTTTGATGGTGGAGGTGGTAGGGCAGCGACTTTCCTCACTCAGCTGGTTGTGGTATGGCGCATTGTCAAGCACCAGCACTGATGGCTCAGGCAAGGCTGGAAGGAGCTGCGACGTCAGCCAGCGGAGGAAGAGATTACTGTTCATTTCGCCGTGATAGTCACCACTTTTGTTTTTTGCTGGGAAGCACAAGAATGCATCGTCAACAAAACCGTCAGCTGTGCCCGCAGCAACAACCACAAAGCGCTCACCCTCTCCAGGCGGGACCTGACGACTGTAGGCGGCACTGGTCGCAGGCTGTGAGGTGTCCACCCACTCCTTGCTGGGATGCATCCTCGTGGTGAACCATGTCTCATCAACGTATACCACTCGTCTCCCCTCCTTCCGATATTCCCTGAGTGATCGGAGAGTGCCAATGCGCCAGCACACAATATCAAGTGACTCCTTGCGTACGTACATTTTCCTCTGTGAGGTCTTATAGCGCAACCCCATGCTGTGTAGTAATCGCCACACCGCTGTGTCTGAGGTTTCACTAGGGATGATGTCCTTTTTTCCGTAAGTCGTCTGTCAACGTGCTAATGGTGAAAGTATGTTTCTTAGCAAATTCACCATGTACATGGCGGCGTATGGCACCAATGGCAAAATTGTCAAAGAGACGTGGTGTGGAGGTGGGTGTCGGTGTGCCTGGTGGTGTTGCAGGGGGAGTGTCTGTCCCAGGTGGTGGTGTTCGTGTACCACTGCGAGAACCCGGGTTGCGGTGTACAAGTGCACGCACTGCTCCCACCGTCATTCCCATGACATCTGCTACGCGATCATAAGGCCTGTGCAGGAAAAACTACAATTGTAGAATACATACAGAAGCATGCAGTTAAAAACAATAACATAGTCTGTAAAGCATTCGTGAAATATTAAAGAATGACACAAGTCAAGAGTGAGAGCAGTGGAAATGAGTTATTTAAGAGGAGCCTGTGGAGTCACGTGGAGAGACAGGCTGACGAATGAGGATATAAAGGAGCGTTGTGGTGTGGATGTGGATGTGATAGGAAGCGTTATGAGGAACACACTGAGGTGGTTTGGCCACGTGGAGAGGATGGAGGGTGAAAGACTGACGAAGAGAGTGTATGTGAGTGAGGTGGAGGGGGGAAGAGGGAGGGGGAGGCCGAGGATGAGATGGAGGGATGGGGTGGAGAGGTATATGAGAGAGGGGGGTGTGAGTTGGGAGCAGGGCAGTGAAATGGCGGGGGACAGGGCGACTTGGAGGCGATTTGTTTGTGGCCACCCCAAACGGGATTGAGGCGTCTGGCAATAGATAGATAGATAGATAGTCACAATACTGTTGTTGTGTTTTCATAAATATATACTTTCAATAGATAACAACCTATTTACTACAACGAGTGTAGCAATTATTGAATGGATAATGGTGAGCCACCGTTTTGTATACTACGGGTGAGATAGAGACAAAGTAATAGATAATTTGATAGGGAGATAGATGCATTGATTGATTGAGTGACCAATATGTGTGTGCTTTTTGCGTGTGAGTGTGTTGTTATGTATTTATACACTTGAAGATTCACTTACCTATTGAGATTAATCCTTAATCTATTGTCAGCTTTCTCCATTCTGTATATGGTTAGGAGTCGGAGTGCAATTGCATTTCTGCAACGACGCGGACACAGTAACATGGCGGCCATGACAGCGATGAGGCATCCGTGTCCTTCACTAGCCTGATGCAGTCAGTAGGTATACTACAAGTGCTGCAGCCGACAGACAACCCCGCACCTGACACCCTCGTTGGGAAAACTTAACCAATAGCCTATTATGGTCGTTAGGTCAGACCACGCTATATCCTTTTCATTAAGAACTTTCCAGTTATCTGCTACTACTGAATAATATAATGGTAATCCCGCAAAGGGTGGCCGCAGGCAAAACGCCTCCAAGTCACTCTGTCACCCACCATTTGACTCCCCTCCCCCCAACTCACCCCCCCCTCCCTCATACTGTATACCTCTCAACTCCATCCCTCCACCTCATCCTCGGTCTACCTCTCCCTCTCCCTCCCTCCACCTCACCTACATACACCTCTCTTAGTCAGTCTTTCATTCTCCATTCTCTCCACATGTTACATACAGGTACTGGGGGGAATGCTGAGAGAAAGAGAGAGAGTGAAACAGTGAGACAGAGGGAGGGAGGGAGAGAGGGAGGGAGAGGAAGGAGATGGGGGGTAGCGGACGTTCGTTTGTGTAGATTAGCCCTGCAGGGCTCACGCGACTTTGCCTTTAAACGTCAAGAGTAAACGCCTTCACTAACACCACTTGGCAATGCCGTATATTACCAAAAATTAGCGGGAGGTGTCATGTACACTGTGTCAAAGTATCATACCGATCAATTGATTAGTTTGAAAGATATTTGAGAAAAACCATGATACACGGTCCATGAAATGAATAGTAGTGAATTTAAAGCATCACTATCAATGGGGCCGTGTGGAGTACAGTACAGAGAGCAAATAGACAGATACGTGTTATTAAATTTTACTCTGCACGCGACAGCTTCCAGAGTAGAATTTAGAATCACTTCCGTTTGTGGGTGTGATTTGTGGGTGTATATGGCGACTCCGTGACCTTCATATCTTCTATACGAGTGGTAGTGTTTTAACTGTGGAGGATCAGGGTGATCCTCCAGGCGCGTCTCCTGTAAACAAATAACGTCTGGCCTGTGTATTGACAGCAAGATTGCTATATTTGGTAACTTATTCCCGACACCTCTACAATTCCACTGTAATACAGTGAAAGCGACGGTTTAAGATTTACGAGGGTGGCCAGTGCTCTTAGTTTTTTTTATGCCGCCCGCCACCAGGCGAGTGGCTACCGGGGGACCTTTCCCGGTGCTTGCTCGTGGAGATCTCCATATTCTCGTCAATAACAAGGCTCCCAGAATCCATCGAGGAAGAGCTATTCTTTCTCTCGCTCGCTGGACTAGGAGCAGGAAGGACATGAGGACGTGACTGTTTGGTGAGGGTGGTCAAGTTAATTTTATCTGACTTGTCAGGCTTCTGTTTTGGCCGCACTGACTGCGAAGGAGCAGCGGCAGCCTGAGAGTATGAAGTGGCAACAGGGATGTCTGTCAGAGAGTTGGAACGTACAGGAGGCTTAGACCGAGAGGTAGGGCGTGGGGCATGAGGAGCGAATGTAAGGTCAGTCTGTGTCTCAACGGTGCACATCACGGGACGGGACACAACCGCCGATGCATAGGAGATATTAGGCTTGGGAGTTGCATGCAACTCCTTCACCTTCTTCCTTGCATCGTAAAAGGAAATGCCCTCAGTTGCCTTCACTGTGCAGACCTCTTTCTCCTCCTTCCACTTGGGACAAGCCCTTGAGGAAGTGGAGTGAGCATCCTTGCAGTGAAAGCAGCACTCAGTCTCGGATGTACAGTTGTCAGCAGAGTGACCTACAGTCGCGCACTTGCCACACACAATGTTGGAAGCCCGACAAGCCTTTTCGTGGTGTCCATAGAGTTGACACTTTGCACAACGAAGGGGGTTCGGGATGTATGGTCTGACATTTACTATTTCATATCCAACTTTCACATTGGTTGGGAGAGATACCTTTCCAAAAGTCAAAACAACTGTTGCGGTCTTCGTCCTTATGCCTTCCGAAAATCTTGTGATGAATCTGGCCTCTATTACATCTTGCTAAGCAAGTTCCTGTACGATTTCTTCCTCCTCCATAAGCACAAGATCCCTGCAGGTGATAACACCCTTGCAGGAATTCATGGCGTGCGGGATCGTTTTTGGACATCGTGACAGTGGAACTTCCTCAGTTTAAGCAAATCCTTGACCTGAGCTGAATTCTTGGTTTTTACGAGAAGGTCTCCACTCGCAAGTTTTTTCACTTGTTCCACCTCTCCTGCACACCCATCAATCACCTTCTTGATGATGAAGGGATTGAGGCTGGACAGGGGAGTGGAACTAACCGCATGAATCATGACAAACTCGGCGTTGTGTATGTTAATGTCAAGACGGGTACGTGTCTGGGGCCGTTCAGTCTGGGGGCAGTCCGTCCGTGCAGCAGTCGGGGGTCGGTCAGGACTACGGGAGGCAGTAGTGGCGTCCGCCATAGTTACCACTTCCCCCGTGAGGGAGAAGTGGGAAGAAAGAGAAAAACAACCAAGGGAGAAATTGCCCGGGGAAAACACACCTAGTCTGAGATT
This sequence comes from Coenobita brevimanus, assembly GCF_032717465.1. Taxonomy (NCBI): domain Eukaryota; kingdom Metazoa; phylum Arthropoda; class Malacostraca; order Decapoda; family Coenobitidae; genus Coenobita; species Coenobita brevimanus. The sequence continues at coordinate 117,912 of NW_027643526.1, forward strand.
ACCCTCTCAAACCACTCTCGGGAGGACGCGCCTGTGTGTCACTCACCCCAGAGCGATCAGTGGGGGTACACTCCAGAGGTGAGTAAGCAAAGGCAATCTCAGTAATTAGATATAGACACCTACTATATCTACTAAGGCCAGGGAGGAAAATGAGGTCTAGCTAACCTAACTTTATTGAAAAACGCCCTAGTGGCGAGTAAAAGGAAAAAGCTAACGCCGGTGAGGCAACCCTGCAGCTAGAGGAGAGCTCAGAAACACGTCTTCCTTCTCCACGACCATTCATCAAAGTCGCCTGAGTGTGAGTGTCGCCGTGACCAGGTGACTGTGTCAAGTGTCGCTATCCGCACCCTGTCTTATTTATAGTAATATTTCCCCTACAGACTCCCAGTCTTGTTTATCCCCTTTGTGATCAGTTCAGTGTATATCCTGCCTAAAAGTGACACATAGACAATACCATATATAATTCAAGATATCCCTGTATGAGCATTGTAGTGTGCACTGAGTGTAACTATATTTTGTGGTGCTGAATGTTAACTCTGTGTCTCTGTTCCCCTGTATCTCAAATATCACTCTGTGTTGTATTGTAACGGTTAGAATTAAGGTTATAGATGTGTTAAGGTGTACTGCCTGGTTTTTATGTCCTGTTCCTTTGTTGGTGCTTTACTTCCGGTCTAGAAAGAGGACCCCGCTTCAGTCGCTAGTGTTTTTAGGACGAGAAGTCGCCTTAAAAACACCAGCATAACACTGATGGCAAGCGGTGGTTCTGGATCCGAGTAAAAGCACGGAGGAACGATAAAAGGAAACTTGTACAATGGCAGCCAAACATCACATTCAATTGCCGAAATTCAACCCGGACCAATGTAACATTGATGAGTACTTGGATATGGTTAAACTCCTCTTAGACATAGGGTTCGACTCAGACAAAGAAAAGATTGCAGTCACATTACCTAACCTGGGTAAAATAATCGCCACTGTCACTCCGAAAATCGTCCCGAGACTAAAATGGGATCAATTCAAACAAATTGTGAAACAGGCAGCGACGCCATCTCTGGGCACAGTTGTAGCCTTATCGCAACTAGACGCCCTCACATACGACGGAAGCCTCGATGACACCTTCATCCAGGCCAAGGTCCAAGGAGAGAAGGTCACTTCGTGCGCACATTCTGATGACGTCAGGTGGGAGATAAACGGGCGGCCGAAGGTGACTTCCGCTTTCTTTTAGGGTATACTGCTTTTTTTCTGAGGTAATATAATGTTATACAGCTTCGCCCCCAGAACCTTCAGCTGATCATATTATGGTTAAAGTGTTGTCATTGTATAATTAACATTTCTACTAGTTAATGGGGATGTAACAGTTAACGAGAGAGAGAGAGAGAGAGAGAGAGAGAGAGAGAGAGAGAGAGAGAGAGATGGATTGGAGGAAAAAAAAATGATAGCCGTGATTTGGAGTCGGGGTAGAGATGGAGGGAGGGGAAGCGAGAAGGAAAGGAGAAAGGAAGAAATGAAGGAGAAAATGTGGAAGGCAGAGAAGGAGAGCAAGACGGGAGAGAGGGAGAAGCGGTAGGGAGGAACGGGAGAGAGAGAAAAGTGATTGGGCGAGAAGGAAGGGAGATACAGTATTTGCGAATGAAGTAAACGACGTGAGCGAAGAAAGGAAGAGACTAGAAGGTATGGAGAGAGAAGAGAAGAGGAGGAAGAGGTGGAGGAGGGAGTTAGAAAGTGGAAGAAGAGGAGGGAGGATGAAAAAATTAGAAAGGGAGTTAGGGATGGAGGAAGAGAGAAGTGGAGAATGAGGAGGAGGGAGAGAGAAAAGTGAGGGAGGAGGAGGAGCAGAAATGGAGAGATGGACAGCAGAATGGGGGAAGAAAGGAGGAGGAGAAGGAGGAGCAGGTGGAAGATGGAGGGAGGTAATATCTGTACTAATGAAAAGAGAGAGAGAGAGAGAGAGAGAGAGAGAGAGAGAGAGAGAGAGAGAGAGAGAGAGAGAGAGAAAGAGTATAAAATAATGGTTTTCAAAGGAAGGGAGTGAGGGTATAGCTGAAGGGATAGATAGGTAGATATGAGGAAGAGTGAGAGAAAATGGAGGAAGGGAAAAACGGGAGGGCAGGATGGAGGGATGGAGAGGAAGGGATGGAGGGGCAGAGGAAGGAAAGTAGGTAATTGACTGAGGGTTAGAAAGATTGAGGGAACGGGTGAGGGAAATTGGAGGGAGAGGAAAGTAGGAGGAGAAGTGGGAGAGAAGGACAGCTAGTGGAGGGAGGGAGGCAAGAAGAATAGGGGATGGAGGAAAACCTTGAGGGAAAGTTGGTAGAAGAGAAAGAAAAATGGAGAACGAGGAAGGAAAAGATGGGCTGCGGTTACGGGAGAGTGGAGGGATTCGCTAGAAGGATAGATAGTTGGATGGAAGGAGTGAGGGAGGGAATACTTGGAGGGATGGAGGGAGTGGATGAATGGAAAGAATTAGGGAGCAGTGAAAGGCGGCAGGGAGTGGAGGAATGGAGAGAATGATGGATGAGTGGAGGGAGAGAGGGTATAACGGAGGGAGGGAGAGAATGCATAGAAGGATGAAGGAATGGAGTTAGGGAGTAACGGAGTGAAGGAATAGTGGAAGGAGGGAGGAAGTAGTGGAAGTTAAAAAGTGAGGGAGTGATGGAGGAAAGGAAAGAGGGAATGGAGGAAATAAAAGAAAGAGGGAGTACTGAACGAAAAGAAGGAGGGAATAGAAGATGTGAGAGAAAAAGCAGCAATTGAGGGAAGGGTGGACTACTCCGTCACCGCTGCGTACCCGGGCACAGACGCAAAAACCCGGGAACAACTCATATTCCACAAACTCCTCAGGACCCTCCCCGGTTTCATTAAAAACCACTTCATAATACATGAACCGACGGGAGACCTGGATAAAGAAATCAACCTAATAAGGCGCCTTCTAGCCGTCCACTCCTCCCCCAAACGCATCGGGAACATCAAGCAATTCCCCACGGATCTCATCCCTGTAAATCCGTGGGAATTTTCTCCTTGCTGCCCTGAGTGCCCAATCCACGACATTCGTCTGTCTATCTATCTATCTATAGCCCGACGCCCTAATCCCGCAAAGGGTGGCCGCAGACAAAACGCCTCCAAGTCACTCTGTCACCCACCATTTGACTCCCCTCCCCCCAACTCACCCCCCCGTCCCCCAACTCACCCCCCCTCCCTCATATACCTCTCAACTCCATCCCTCCACCTCATCCTCGGTCTACTCCTCCCTCTCCCTCCCTCCACCTCACCTACATACACCCTCTTAGTCAGTCTTTCATTCTCCACATTCACGACATTCGTGAACAGCTAAAAGTTGCCCGGCGCAGCAAAACAACACAAGAGCGCTTACAAGCCTCCCCACCATACGCGGATTGCCGCAAGCCTCAAAGCAGGAATGCAAGACGAGGAAGGCACAGAAGGCGTCCCCCCAACTGCCCCCGCATCCCACCGTAATGACGAGGGCCACCTCACATCTCCCCCAGTCCACGACAGGGGGAAACGTCATCTTTCCTTTTCCTTTCCTCTCACTATCTCTTCTATTTTGCCCTCCCCTATTCCTACCCCTATTCCTAACCTTCCCACCTCACACACCACTTTCTCCACTACTACCGCCTCCCCCCTTCCTATTCCTCCCCAACACAAAGCCTGCCTCCCCCTTCACAGACCTCCTAGAACCCTTACCTCATCTTCCCCTAACCTACTTCCCAAAACCGCCTCCTCCTGTCTTACTCCCTCCCACCTACCACCCCACACCACCCGCCACCATCACTTCCCCGCCACTCATTTTTCCCGCCAACACAGCCAACTCATTCGCCTTCCCTATCACACCATCCTCCTCCTCACTCTCACCTGCCTCTCTTTCCTCGCTCACCTCCCCCACCCCACCCTCAACCTCACCATACCCACAAACCCCTTCCCCCACTTCACCCTTACCTGACCCACCACCACCTTCCTCCGATTCTGATCCTTCACCAACCTCACCTCCGCCTGCATCTCCTCCGGCTACCCCACCTCCTCCAACCCACCACTCTCAATCACCGCCCGCTACGCCCACCACCAACACTGCACCACACCACCCATCACCAACTCCCACCTTCACCGCCGCGGAAACAACCACCACCACCACCGTACCACCACAACCAGAGACGAAAATTGAGAGGGTGCTATAGCGCCACCACGACCGCCCACCTGTCAGAATCCGAGGGACCCCCCACCTTCTCCGCCTCCTACGCCGGACTGACCACCCATCCTCCCTCCGGCTCACTCTCAACCCCCATCAGGAGCCTAACACCTTCACCACCCACTGGGTCAGCCTCCTCCAACACCTCACCCCGGCCCACCAGACCTCCACCTCCACCACCTACCACCTCCAGTCACAGGGTCGTGACTTTTACAAAGCGGAGGGTGGTAAAATGCCCGCCGTGCCCGCCGCCGGACCTCCCACCTCACCACCCCGCACCCCACCACCGGGCCGCCAACGCACCACCACCCCAGGAGGATACAACATTGGGGTTAGTGACCCCGATCAAGAGGGTCACCAGGACACTAAAATCCTGAGCCCCTGACCCCCGCAACTGCCCCAACACCAGGTGACCAGGGAAAGGCAACTACCTTGCAGGCGGGACAACCATCGTCAGAAAAGGGGTGGGACTGAACTAGCTTCAGTCCCAGGTAACACCGTATTGACGGCAATTGTTACACCCTCTAGGGCAGGAGGCCCAAGACTACGGCCTAATAAAGTGTACGAGGGTAAGGCGACCCAAGGCTCCGGCCTTAGTACACCCCAGAGAGAGAGTTGCCCCAGTGCATCCCTCTCCTGCTGTTCTCCCCTACAGGAGCAACACCGCGCCGACAGTCTCTATACGTGGCGGGGAAGGAGCGGCCTTGTACGCCCTTCAGTTGCTTCTGGTCGGAAAGATCAGCTCCCGGCTACGGCCAGAGTACGTACCAGGGAAAAGAGCCCCTGCTATCGTACGTGTAGCTTTTCCCTACTACGGGAGCAACACCGCGCCACATTAACACTTTTTTCGATTTTCATCTTTCTTCCTCCAGACGATTTTCTTCAACTCTGGAGAGAAATTTCGTACTGGAGGGGTTAGATAGTGTCACCATCAACCCCTTCACTACGAGGGGATCTCCTAAGCTGAATAAAATCGTCCGGTTACCTAGAACAAAGTAACTAAGTCATTCTCTGTCTGAAGGGGTTATTGTGTCTGTCCCATCATCCCGAGAGGGTTTCTTTAAGCTCCAGGAAATCGTCTAAAGGTAGCAAAGTGTAGCCTAAACATGACGTCAGCACTTGGTCTAGGCGCCACAAATCGAGTCCCGGAGGTGAACAAAGGTTTTTATATCATATAGACGTTTTATATTTTATATTTTGCAACTTTCAGAGGCATTTACTCAGCTTTAGGAGTCTTATGGATAGGCTTAATCAAACGTATCGAACCTCCCATGTTAGAAAAAATAGCTTACAGAAATGTGTCTCGTACAGAAGAGACGGAATGGACAGATCGAGTGACTAAGATATTGAATTATGTATATGAGTGGTTTTGTTGTTATTTCTATTATTATTATTATTACTATTATTATTATTATTATTATTATTATTATTATTTCAGGCAAATGTCCCAGGCTTCTAGACTGGCTGACTACCGAATATTATTAAGTCTCCCGTGGCTCCGTGCTCCTTCCACTCAAGAGCCTGCACTTCACGCATTCCACGCACAAGATGGCGCCACCGCTGCATTCCTGCGAAGACGAGAGGTCAAGAGGACGACACTTGCTTTTTGTTTGTTTGTTTACTGTAATTGTTTAAAGTTGTGATCCCTCCAACTTGAATGCTCAGTTGTAACTATAGATAACTAGAATACGATGCTAGTCACGAAGAAGGGCTATGAAAAGATACAGAGCTCGTAGTATTGGCTGGATGAATCACTCTTGCGTGATAATCAAAGACGGTGAATAAAACCCACACTTGTAGACGAAGAATATAATTACCAAACAGTTTCGGTGGACACTGCCACCATCTTCAGTGGTCAAGATAGTGAGAAGGAGTGACATACTGATTATACAAGGGTTCCTTTTTATGCCTGTGTGTGTGTGAAAGGGTGGGGTAAAGGTGAGGTGGGGTGGGGTAGATTGTAAGCGGGGATTAACCCAAGGGGATTTTGAGGGGGACATTAACGGACAGGTCAGGTGTAATTCCTATCTGACCTTACCTGTGTCGTTGCTGGATGGGTGGGGTAATGGTGTGGTGGGGTGGGGTAGATTGTAAGTGGGGATTAACCCAAGGGGGATTTTGGGGGGGACATTACCGGACAGGTCAGGTGTAATTCCTATCTGACCTTACCTGTGTCGTAGCAGGAAGGAATTACACATGACCTGTCCGGTAATGTCCCCCCCAAAATCCCCCTTGGGGTAATCCCCGCTTACAATCTAACCCACCCCACCTCAGCGGTACCCCACCCTTTCACACACACTGACAGGCATAAAACGGAACCCTTGTCGTGTCTGTCTGCCACTCCCTCTCACTATCTGTCCCCCTGAAGATGGTGGCAGTGTCCACCGACACTGTTTGGTAATTATATTCTTCGTCTACAAGTGTGTGTTTTATTCACCGGCTCGTAGTAATTTTTTCTTTTAACTAAGATACATGAAATAAGCTGCAAAAATACGAAAATACGAGCTTACTTAATGTAAATGAATTATAGTACGTTCAGGATGGAGGGAAGGCATTTTGTATTTTGTTTGTGATGTTATAGTGCAGTGGTTCCCAACCTTTTTGGTCCTGTGGCCCCCCGAGAAAATTATGAGAAGCTCCATGGCCCCTATATAACTCAGATCGTATATTTATATATTTTAATATATATATTTTAATCTTTGATATTGTGTGCAGAAAGCGGTAATTACCCCAATATACTTAAGGCTAAACTGGCACAGTAAGGTATATTTCATACTTGATTTACTGTCAGGTTTACCAGACCAAATAACTTATAATATCTTATATTACCAATAAGGCCCATGGCCCCCCAGTCAATGTCCCTTGGCCCCCTTGGGGGCTGGCGGGCTCCCCAGGTTGGGAACCGCTGTTATAGTGTCTCTCAGGATCCTAGGATCCTGTCTCGTGAACAAATTGTCTGCATTCAGCTGGAACATGATACTAGAGTTATGTCGGTCGTGAAGTTGAATGGTGACGGTATTGACACTGTCAGGCTCCTATGACTCACTCAGTCGAATAAAATCGTCTGAGTCAGCTGAAACTCAGATGCCAGTTGTCAGGCATCACTCAGGGGGTTAAAATCCTAACCCTCTGGTGCTTGGGACAGCTCCCTGCTCCATTCCAGCTGACAGACGTTTTGTTCGGCTGAGTGAGTCATAGGAACCTGACCATTAACCCCTCACGACCGACATAACTCTCAGCATCATGTTCCAACTGACGCCAGTGAGTTCAGCGAGACAAGATCTAGGATCCTGAGAATTACTAGCAACCCCAAAGAGCCATGGGGTAATTACTCCCACCATGGGCCTTATTGGTAATATAAGATATTATAAGTTACTTGGTCTGGGTAAAACCTGACAGAAATCAAGTATGAAATATACCTTATTGTGCTAGTTTAGCCTTAAGTATATTGGGGTAATTACCGTTTTCTGCACAATATCAAATATTAAAAATATATAAATATACGATCTGAGTTATATAGGGGCCATGGAGCTTCTCATAATTTTCTCGGGGGGCCACAGGACCAAAAAGGTTGGGAACCACTGCACTATAACATCACAAACAAAATACAAAATGCCTTCCCTCCATCCTGAACGTACTATAATTCATTTACATTAAGTAAGCTCGTATTTTCGTATTTTTGCAGCTTATTTCATGTATCTTAGTTAAAAGAAAAAAATACTACGAGCCGGTGAATAAAACCCACACTTGTAGACGAAGACTATAATTACCAAACAGTTTCGGTGGACACTGCCACCATCTTCAGTGGTCAAGATAGTGAGAGGGAGTGACATAATGACACTACAAGGGTTCCTTTTTATGCCTGTGTGTGTGTGGAAGGGTGGGGTAAAGGTGAGGTGGGGTGGGGTAGATTGTAAGCGGGGATTAACCCAAGGGGGATTTTGGGGGGGACATTACCGGACAGGTCATGTGTAATTCCTTCCTGCTACGACACAGGTAAGGTCAGATAGGAATTACACCTGACCTGTCCGGTAATGTCCCCCCCAAAATCCCCCTTGGGTTAATCCCCACTTACAATCTACCCCACCCCACCTCACCTTTACCCCACCCTTCCTGCTACGACACAGGTAAGGTCAGATAGGAATTACACATGACCTGTCCGGTAATGTCCCCCCCAAAATTCCCCTTGGGTTAATCCCCGCTTACAATCTACCCCACCCCACCTCACCTTTACCCCACCCTTTCATACACACACAGGCATAAAAAGGAACCCTTGTATAATCAGTATGTCACTCCTTCTCACTATCTTGACCACTGAAGATGGTGGCAGTGTCCACCGAAACTGTTTGGTAATTATAGTCTTCGTCTACAAGTGTGGGTTTTATTCACCGTCTTTGATTATCACGCAAGAGTGATTCATCCAGCCAATACTACGAGCTCTGTATCTTTTCATAGCCCTTCTTCGTGACTAGCATCGTATTCTAGTTATCTATAGTTACAACTGAGCATTCAAGTTGGAGGGATCACAACTTTAAACAATTACAGTAAACAAACAAACAAAAAGCAAGTGTCGTCCTCTTGACCTCTCGTCTTCGCAGGAATGCAGCGGTGGCGCCATCTTGTGCGTGGAATGCGTGAAGTGCAGGCTCTTGAGTGGAAGGAGCACGGAGCCACGGGAGACTTAATAATATTCGGTAGTCAGCCAGTCTAGAAGCCTGGGACATTTGCCTGAAATAATAATAATAATAATAATAATAATAGTAATAATAATAATAAAAATAACAACAAAACCACTCATATACATAATTCAATATCTTAGTCACTCGATCTGTCCATTCCGTCTCTTCTGTACGAGACACATTTCTGTAAGCTATTTTTTCTAACATGGGAGGTTCGATACGTTTGATTAAGCCTATCCATAAGACTCCTAAAGCTGAGTAAATGCCTCTGAAAGTTACAAAATATAAAATATAAAACGTCTATATGATATAAAAACCTTTGTTCACTTCCGGGACTCAATTTGTGGCGCCTAGAACAAGTGCTGACGTCATGTTTACACTTTGCTACCTTTAGACGATTTCCTGGAGCTTAAAGAAACCCTCTCGGGATGATGGGACAGACACAATAACCCCTTCAGACAGAGAATGACTTAGTTACTTTGTTCTAGGTAACCGGACGATTTTATTCAGCTTAGGAGATCCCCTCGTAGTGAAGGGGTTGATGGTGACACTATCTAACCCCTCCAGTACGAAATTTCTCTCCAGAGTTGAAGAAAATCGTCTGGAGGAAGAAAGATGAAAATCGAAAAAAGTGTTAATGTGGCGCGGTGTTGCTCCCGTAGTAGGGAAAAGCTACACGTACGATAGCAGGGGCTCTTTTCCCTGGTACGTACTCTGGCCGTAGCCGGGAGCTGATCTTTCCTACCAGAAGCAACTGAAGGGCGTACAAGGCCACTCCTTCCCCGCCACATATAGAGACTGTCGGCGCGGTGTTGCTCCTGTAGGGGAGAACAGCAGGAGAGGGATGCACTGGGGCAACTCTCTCTCTGGGGTGTACTAAGGCCGGAGCCTTGGGTCACCTTACCCTCGTACACTTTATTAGGCCCTAGTCTTGGGCCTCCTGCCCTAGAGGGTGTAACAATTGCCGTCAATACGGTGTTACCTGGAACTGAAGCTAGTTCAGTCCCACCCCTTTTCTGACGATGGTTGTCCCGCCTGCAAGGTAGTTGCCTTTCCCTGGTCACCTGGTGTTGGGGCGGTTGCGGGGGTCAGGGGCTCAGGATTTTAGTGTCCTGGTGACCCTCTTGATCGGGGTCACTAACCCCAATGTTGTATCCTCCTGGGGTGGTGGTGCGTTGGCGGCCCGGTGGTGGGGTGGGGGGTGGTGAGGTGGGAGGTCCGGCGGCGGGCACGGCGGGCATTTTACCACCCTCCGCTTTGTGACTGGAGGTGGTAGGTGGTGGAGGTGGAGGTCTGGTGGGCCGGGGTGAGGTGTTGGAGGAGGCTGACCCAGTGGGTGGTGAAGGTGTTGGGCTCCTGATGGGGGTTGAGAGTGAGCCGGAGGGAGGATGGGTGGTCAGTCCGGCGTAGGAGGCGGAGAAGGTGGGGGGTCTCTCGGATTCTGACAGGTGGGCGGTCGTGGTGGCGCTATAGCACCCTCTCAATTTTCGTCTCTGGTTGTGGTGGTACGGTGGTGGTGGTTGTTTCCGCGGCGGTGAAGGTGGGAGTTGGTGATGGGTGGTGTGGTGCAGTGTTGGTGGTGGGCGTAGCGGGCGGTGATTGAGAGTGGTGGGTTGGAGGAGGTGGGGTAGCCGGAGGAGATGCAGGCGGAGGTGAGGTTGGTGAAGGATCAGAATCGGAGGAAGGTGGTGGTGGGTCAGGTAAGGGTGAAGTGGGGGAAGGGGTTTGTGGGTATGGTGAGGTTGAGGGTGGGGTGGGGGAGGTGAGCCAGGAAAGAGAGGCAGGTGAGAGTGAGGAGGAGGATGGTGTGATAGGGAAGGCGAATGAGTTGGCTGTGTTGGCGGGAAAAATGAGTGGCGGGGAAGTGATGGTGGCGGGTGGTGTGGAGTGGTAGGTGGGAGGGAGTAGACAGGAGGCGGTTTTGGGAAGTAGGTTAGGGGAAGATGAGGTAAGGGTTCTAGGAGGTCTGTGAAGGGGGAGGCAGGCTTTGTGTTGGGGAGGAATAGGAAGGGGGGAGGCGGTAGTAGTGGAGAAAGTGGTGTGTGAGGTGGGAAGGTTAGGAATAGGGGTAGGAATAGGGGAGGGCAAAATAGAAGAGATAGTGAGAGGAAAGGAAAAGGAAAGATGACGTTCCCCCCTGTCGTGGACTGGGGGAGATGTGAGGTGCCCCTCGTCATTACGGTGGGATGCGGGGGCGCCTTCTGTGCCTTCCTCGTCTTGCATTCCTGCTTTGAGGCTTGCGGCAATCCGCGTATGGTGGGGAGGCTTGTAAGCGCTCTTGTGTTGTTTTGCTGCGCCGGGCAACTTTTAGCTGTTCACGAATGTGGTGGATTGGGCACTCAGGGCAGCAAGGAGAAAATTCCCACGGATTTACAGGGATGAGATCCGTGGGGAATTGCTTGATGTTGCCGATGCGTTTGGGGGAGGAGTGGACGGCTAGAAGGCGTCTTATTAGGTTGATTTCTTTATCCAGGTCTCCCGTCGGTTCATGTATTATGAAGTGGTTTTTAATGAAACCGGGGAGGGTCCTGAGGAGTTTGTGGAATATGAGTTGTTCCCGGGTTTTTGCGTCTGTGCCCGGGTACGCAGCGGTGACGGAGTAGTCCACCCTTCCCTCAATTGCTGCTTTTTCTCTCACATCTTCTATTCCCTCCTTCTTTTCGTTCAGTACTCCCTCTTTCTTTTATTTCCTCCATTCCCTCTTTCCTTTCCTCCATCACTCCCTCACTTTTTAACTTCCACTACTCTCTCCCTCCTTCCACTATTCCTTCACTCCGTTACTCCCTAACTCCATTCCTTCATCCTTCTATGCATTCTCTCCCTCCCTCCGTTATACCCTCTCTCCCTCCACTCATCCATCATTCTCTCCATTCCTCCACTCCCTGCCGCCTTTCACTGCTCCCTAATTCTTTCCATTCATCCACTCCCTCCATCCCTCCAAGTATTCCCTCCCTCACTCCTTCCATCCAACTATCTATCCTTCTAGCGAATCCCTCCACTCTCCCGTAACCGCAGCCCATCTTTTCCTTCCTCGTTTTCCATTTTTCTTTCTCTTCTACCAACTTTCCCTCAAGGTTTTCCTCCATCTCCTATTCTTCTTGCCTCTCTCCCTCCACTAGCTGTCCTTCTCTCCCACTTCTCCTCCTACTTTCCTCTCCCTCCAATTTCCCTCACCCGTTCCCTCAATCTTTCTAACCCTCAGTCAATTACCTACTTTCCTTCCTCTGCCCCTCCATCCCTTCCTCTCCATCCCTCCATCCTGCCCTCCCGTTTTTCCCTTCCTCCATTTTCTCTCACTCTTCCTCATATCTACCTATCTATCCCTTCAGCTATACCCTCACTCCCTTCCTTGGAAAACCATTATTTTATACTCTCTCTCTCTCTCTCTCTCTCTCTCTCTCTCTCTCTCTCTCTCTTTTCATTAGTACAGATATTACCTCCCTCCATCTTCCACCTGCTCCTCCTTCTCCTCCTCCTTTCTTCCCCCATTCTGCTGTCCATCTCTCCATTTCTTCTCCTCCTCCTCCCTCACTTTTCTCTCTCCCTCCTCCTCATTCTCCACTTCTCTCTTCCTCCATCACTAACTCCCTAATTTTTTCATCCTCCCTCCTCTTCTTCCACTTTCTAACTCCCTCCTCCACCTCTTCCTCCTCTTCTCATCTCTCTCCATACCTTCTAGTCTCTTCCTTTCTTCGCTCACGTCGTTTACTTCATTCGCAAATACTGTATCTCCCTTCCTTCTCGCCCAATCACTTTTCTCTCTCTCTCCCGTTCCTCCCTACCGCTTCTCCCTCTCTCCCGTCTTGCTTTCCTTCTCTGCCTTCCACATTTTCTCCTTCATTTCTTCCTTTCTCCTTTCCTTCTCGCTTCCCCTCCCTCCATCTCTACCCCGACTCCAAATCACGGCTTTCATTTTTTTTTCCTCCAATCCATCTCTCTCTCTCTCTCTCTCTCTCTCTCTCTCTCTCTCTCTCTCTCTCTCGTTAACTGTTACATCCCCATTAACTAGTAGAAATGTTAATTATACAATGACAACACTTTAACCATAATATGATCAGCTGAAAGTTCTGGGGACGAAGCTGTATAACATTATATTACCTCAGAAAAAAAGCAGTATACCCTAAAAGAAAGCGGAAGTCACCTTCGGCCGCCCGTTTATCTCCCACCTGACGTCATCAGAATGTGCGCACGAAGTGACCTTCTCTCCTTGGACCTTGACCTGGATGAAGGTGTCATCGAGGCTTCCGTCGTATGTGAGGGCGTCTAGTTGCGATAAGGCTACAACTGTGCCCAGAGATGGCGTCGCTGCCTGTTTCACAATTTGTTTGAATAGATCCCATTTTAGTCTCGGGACGATTTTCGGAGTGACAGTGGCGATTATTTTACCCAGGTTGGGTAATGTGACTGCAATCTTTTCTTTGTCTGAGTCGAACCCTATGTCTAAGAGGAGTTTAACCATATCCAAGTACTCATCAATGTTACATTGGTCCGGGTTGAATTTCGACAATTGAATGTGATGTTTGGCTGCCATTGTACAAGTTTCCTTTTATCGTTCCTCCGTGCTTTTACTCGGATCCAGAACCACCGCTTGCCACCAGTGTTATGCTGGTGTTTTTAAGGCGACTTCTCGTCCTACAAACACTAGCGACTGAAGCGGGGTCCTCTTTCTAGACCGGAAGTAAAGCACCAACAAAGGAACAGGACATAAAAACCAGGCAGTATACCTTAACACATCTATAACCTTAATTCTAACCGTTACAATACAACACAGAGTGATATTTGAGATACAGGGGAACAGAGACACAGAGTTAACATTCAGCACCACAAAATATAGTTACACTCAGTGCACACTACAATGCTCATACAGGGATATCTTGAATTATATATGGTACTGTCTATGTGTCACTTTTAGGCAGGATATACACTGAACTGATCACAAAGGGGATAAACAAGACTGGGAGTCTGTAGGGGAAATATTACTATAAATAAGACAGGGTGTGGATAGCGACACTTGACACAGTCACCTGGTCACGGCGACACTCACACTCAGGCGACTTTGATGAATGGTCGTGGAGAAGGAAGACGTGTTTCTGAGCTCTCCTCTAGCTACAGGGTTGCCTCACCGGCGTTAGCTTTTTCCTTTTGCTCGCCACTAGGGCGTTTTTCAATAAAGTTAGGTTAGCTAGACCTCATTTTCCTCCCTGGCCTTAGTAGATATAGTAGGTGTCTATATCTAATTACTGAGATTGCCTTTGCTTACTCACCTCTGGAGTGTACCCCCCACTGATCGCTCTGGGGTGAGTGACACACAGGCGCGTCCTCCCGAGAGTGGTTTGAGAGGGTAATCTCAGACTAGGTGTGTTTTCCCCGGGCAATTTCTCCCTTGGTTGTTTTCTCTTTCTTCCCACTTCCCCTCACGGGGGAAGTGATAACTATGGCGGACGCCACTACTGCATCCCAAACCCTTCAGGGGAGGGTAGTCCTGACCGACCCCGACTGCTGCACGGACGGACTGCCCCCAGACTGAACGGCCCCAGACACGTAGCCCGTCTTGACATTAACATACACAACGCCGAGTTTGTCATGATTCATGCGGTTAGTTCCACTCCCCTGTCCAGCCTCAATCCCTTCATCATCAAGAAGGTGATTGATGGGTGTGCAGGAGAAGGTGGAACAAGTGAAAAAACTTGCGAGTGGAGACCTTCTCGTAAAAACCAAGAATTCAGCTCAGGTCAAGGATTTGCTTAAACTGAGGAAGTTCCACTGTCACGATGTCCAAAAAACGATCCCGCACGCCATGAATTCCTGCAAGGGTGTTATCACCTGCAGGGATCTTGTGCTTATGGAGGAGGAGGAAATCGTACAGGAACTTGCTTAGCAAGATGTAATAGAGGCCAGATTCATCACAAGATTTTCGGAAGGCATAAGGACGAAGACCGCAACAGTTGTTTTGACTTTTGGAAAGGTATCTCTCCCAACCAATGTGAAAGTTGGATATGAAATAGTAAATGTCAGACCATACATCCCGAACCCCCTTCGTTGTGCAAAGTGTCAACTCTATGGACACCACGAAAAGGCTTGTCGGGCTTCCAACATTGTGTGTGGCAAGTGCGCGACTGTAGGTCACTCTGCTGACAACTGTACATCCGAGACTGAGTGCTGCTTTCACTGCAAGGATGCTCACTCCACTTCCTCGAGCTTTGTTCCAAGTGGAAGGAGGAGAAAGAGGTCTGCACAGTGAAGGCAACTGAGGGCATTTCCTTTTACGATGCAAGGAAGAAGGTGAAGGAGTTGCATGCAACTCCCAAGCCTAGTATCTCCTATGCATCGGCGGTTGTGTCCCTTCCCGTGATGTGCACCGTTGAGACACAGACTGACCTTACATTCGCTCCTCATGCCCCACGCCCTACCTCTCAGTCTAAGCCTCCTGTACGTTCCAACTCTCTGACAGACATCCCTGTTGCCACTTCATACTCCCAGGCTGCCGCTGCTCCTTCGCAGTCAGTGCGGCCAAAACAGAAGCCTGACAAGTCAGATAAAATTAACTTGACCACCCTCACCAAACAGTCACGTCCTCATGTCCTTCCTGCTCCTAGTCCAGCGAACGAGAGAAAGAATAGCTCTTCCTCGGTGGATCCTGGGAGCCTTGTTATTGACGAGAATATGGAGATCTCCACGAGCAAGCACCGGGAAAGGTCCCCCGGTAGCCACTCGCCTGGTGGCGGGCGGCATAAAAAAACTAAGAGCACTGGCCACCCTCGTAAATCTTAAACCGTCGCTTTCACTGTATTACAGTGGAATTGTAGAGGTGTCGGGAATAAGTTACCAAATATAGCAATCTTGCTGTCAATACACAGGCCAGACGTTATTTGTTTACAGGAGACGCGCCTGGAGGATCACCCTGATCCTCCACAGTTAAAACACTACCACTCGTATAGAAGATATGGTCACGGAGTCGCCATATACACCCACAAATCACACCCACAAACGGAAGTGATTCTAAATTCTACTCTGGAAGCTGTCGCGTGCAGAGTAAAATTTAATAACACGTATCTGTCTATTTGCTCTCTGTACTGTACTCCACACGGCCCCATTGATAGTGATGCTTTAAATTCACTACTATTCATTTCATGGACCGTGTATCATGGTTTTTCTCAAATATCTTTCAAATTAATCAATTGATCGGTATGATACTTTGACACAGTGTACATGACACCTCCCGCTAATTTTTGGTAATATACGGCATTGCCAAGTGGTGTTAGTGAAGGCGTTTACTCTTGACGTTTAAAGGCAAAGTCGCGTGAGCCCTGCAGGGCTAATCTACACAAACGAACGTCCGCTACCCCCCATCTCCTTCCTCTCCCTCCCTACCTCCCTCCCTCCCTCTGTCTCACTGTTTCACTCTCTCTCTCTCTCTCAGCATTCCCCCCAATACCTGTATGTAACATACAATATGCAATAAAATACCGTTTACCATTATATTATTCAGTAGTAGCAGATAACTGGAAAGTTCTTAATGAAAAGGATATAGCGTGTTCTGACCTAACGACCATAATAGGCTATTGGTTAAGTTTTCCCAACGAGGGTGTCAGGTGCGGGGTTGTCTGTCGGCTGCAGCACTTGTAGTATACCTACTGACTGCATCAGGCTAGTGAAGGACACGGATGCCTCATCGCTGTCATGGCCGCCATGTTACTGTGTCCGCGTCGTTGCAGAAATGCAATTGCACTCCGACTCCTAACCATATACAGAATGGAGAAAGCTGACAATAGATTAAGGATTAATCTCAATAGGTAAGTGAATCTTCAAGTGTATAAATACATAACAACACACTCACACGCAAAAAGCACACACATATTGGTCACTCAATCAATCAATGCATCTATCTCCCTATCAAATTATCTATTACTTTGTCTCTATCTCACCCGTAGTATACAAAACGGTGGCTCACCATTATCCATTCAATAATTGCTACACTCGTTGTAGTAAATAGGTTGTTATCTATTGAAAGTATATATTTATGAAAACACAACAACAGTATTGTGACAATCTATCTATCTATCTATTGCCAGACGCCTCAATCCCGTTTGGGGTGGCCACAAACAAATCGCCTCCAAGTCGCCCTGTCCCCCGCCATTTCACTATCCTGCTCCCAACTCACACCCCCCTCTCTCATATACCTCTCCACCCCATCCCTCCATCTCATCCTCGGCCTCCCCCTCCCTCTTCCCCCCTCCACCTCACTCACATACATTCTCTTCGTCAGTCTTTCACCCTCCATCCTCTCCACATGGCCAAACCACCTCAGTGTGTTCCTCATAACGCTCCCTATCACATCCACATCCACACCACAACGCTCCTTTATATCCTCATTCGTCAGCCTGTCTCTCCACGTGACTCCACAGGCTCCTCTTAAATAACTCATTTCCACTGCTCTCACTCTTGACTTGTGTCATTCTTGAATATTTCACGAATGCTTTACAGACTATGTTATTGTTTTTAACTGCATGCTTCTGTATGTATTCTACAATTGTAGTTTTTCCTGCACAGGCCTTATGATCGCGTAGCAGATGTCATGGGAATGACGGTGGGAGCAGTGCGTGCACTTGTACACCGCAACCCGGGTTCTCGCAGTGGTACACGAACACCACCACCTGGGACAGACACTCCCCCTGCAACACCACCAGGCACACCGACACCCACCTCCACACCACGTCTCTTTGACAATTTTGCCATTGGTGCCACACGCCGCCATGTACATGGTGAATTTGCTAAGAAACATACTTTCACCATTAGCACGTTGACAGACGACTTACGGAAAAAGGACATCATCCCTAGTGAAACCTCAGACACAGCGGTGTGGCGATTACTACACAGCATGGGGTTGCGCTATAAGACCTCACAGAGGAAAATGTACGTACGCAAGGAGTCACTTGATATTGTGTGCTGGCGCATTGGCACTCTCCGATCACTCAGGGAATATCGGAAGGAGGGAAGACGAGTGGTATACGTTGATGAGACATGGTTCACCACGAGGATGCATCCCAGCAAGGAGTGGGTCGACACCTCACAGCCTGCGACCAGTGCCGCCTACAGTCGTCAGGTCCCGCCTGGAGAGGGTGAGCGCTTTGTGGTTGTTGCTGCGGGCACAGCTGACGGTTTTGCTGACGATGCATTCTTGTGCTTCCCAGCAAAAAACAAAAGTGGTGACTATCACGGCGAAATGAACAGTAATCTCTTCCTCCGCTGGCTGACGTCGCAGCTCCTTCCAGCCTTGCCTGAGCCATCAGTGCTGGTGCTTGACAATGCGCCATACCACAACCAGCTGAGTGAGGAAAGTCGCTGCCCTACCACCTCCACCATCAAAGCAGGCATCGTGGAATGGTTTACGTGCCGCCAGATACCATTCCCACCACACGCCAAACGCCCTGAGTTGCTGCAGATCTGTAAGCAGAACCGGCCACAACCGCTGTACCAGATTGATGACGTCATCCGTGCATAGGGTCATGAAGTCGTCCGACTGCCACCAGCTCATCCTGAGCTCCACGCCATTGAGCAGGTCTGGGGTTCAATGAAAAAACATGTGCGTTCCTCACTGCAGCGGTTCACTCGGGCAGATCTGCAGGCCAGGATAGAGGAAGCCAAGCTTAGCGCAACAAAGTGAGGTGTGGGAAGGTGCAGTGAGACGGTCCAGAGCCTTCGAGGATGAGTACTGGTGCACGGATAACATCCATAAGCGTGTAGATCCCGTAATTATCAACATCGAGAGTGATTCCGAGGATGATTTGTTCCTTGATAGTGACGAAGACTGTGAATAAACTTTCTGTAATATGCTCAGTTGTTTGCATCACTTTTCTACCTATTATGATATTTATTATGAGAGAGAGAGAGAGAGAGAGAGAGAGAGAGAGAGAATTTCATAAATCCATTACGGCCCTATTATGCTGTGTTGATTATATACCGTACCGTACTGGTTTGTAAGTTAAACTGTGTGATTTAATTTTGGATACCTTATCTTACCTGCTCGTAGTAAACACGTCGATATGGGGGTAAAGGAATTAAGAGATCGTGATAGTAGGCACATTATATTGGGTGAATAAGGTGACGGTCATACGCTCTTTAGTCAACTCCCGTTTATATAACTTCAGGACATACAATAACAATGATTAAATGAACACAGACTCTACAAACAACAACATACTGTATTTATGATACCCGATACTAATCATTATAACATGATACAGTGGACAGAGGGGTGGGGGGGCACGGGAAGGCCAGCAGGAATGAGGGTAGAGGGGGGAAGTGAGGAGGGGGAGGGGGAAACGAGGAGGGGAGAGGGAGGGAGGTAGGGGAGAGGGAGGGAGAGGGAGGGAGAGGAAGGGGACGGGGAGAGCGGACGTTCGATTGTGTTGATTATTCTGGCGACTCATGTGACTTTGCCTTTAAACGTCAAGAGTAAACGCCTTAGTAACACCACTTGGCAATGCCGTATATTACCAAAAATTAGCGGGAGGTGTCATGTACACTGTGTCAAAGTATCATACCGATCAATTGATTAGTTTGAAAGATATTTGAGAAAAACCATGATACACGGTCCATGAAATGGATAGTAGTTGAACATCTACCTGGGAATAAGTTAGTGTTGGGCGATTTTAACGTCCATCACTATCAATGGGGTAGCTTGAGGATTGATGGTCGTGGGGAGCAAGTAGCCGACCTAATACTACAGTCCAACCTCTGTCTTCTGAACGATGGTAGAGCGACTCATGTAGATGATCGTACTGGTAACTTTTCGGCCATTAACTTATCTTTGGCCTCCCCTGGTATACATCAAGATTTCTCATGGGACCCTTACGACGACTCCTTGGGAAGTGATCATTTACCCATCTGTCTTTCTTATACACGCGACATCATTTCGAACACTCCACCTCCAAAATTTAACTATAAGAAAGCAGATTGGGGATCCTTCTCAAGGATCGCCAATTTAGATATATCTGGGGAGACCATAGATGTTAAGGTCGAAAATATACCTACTTCCATATTACACGCAGCTGAGGCTGCTATTCCCAAGACTTCTACAGTTCAGGCGAAGCATAGAGCACATTGGTGGACGCCGAATTGCCGACAAGCATTAAGAAAACGCAATAGGAGATACAGGATTTTTGATAGTCAGCCCACTGAGAAAAATTTTATTGCATACAAACAGGCACGGGCTGAGGCAAGGAGAATAATAAGAAGGGCCAAACGTGACTCCTGGCGGTCCTTTGTGTCCACGGTGACTCGTACAACACCATTACGTAAAGTCTGGTCCACTATAAGAATATTAAATAATAAAGGCCCATACATACGTATCACCACCCTGCGGGTTAATAATAACATCTATGACGAGCCCGTGGACGTTGCTAACATCCTCGCCAGGATGTAAGTAGCTCAGCCAATTATGATCCGCGTTTTCAACAACATAAACGCACGGCTGAGCTACAGATATTAGACTTTGCCACGGAAGACGTAGACTTCCCGTACAACCAAGAGTTTACGCTAGATGAACTGCTCCTTGCCCTAAAATCCTGTAAAGACACCAGCCCTGAACCAGACACCATCACGTATGGTATGATCCAGCATCTTAATCAGGACAACCTGATTAAGATGTTAGCATTGTACAATGAGATTTGGGCGTCGCGAACGTTCCCAAACTCATGGCACTGCTTCGTCATACTGATACCCAAAGAGGCTGGTCGTCTTATGAATCCCACTTCATTTCGTCCTATTGTGTTGACTTCTTGTCTATGTAAGGTCATGGAAAAAATGGTAAACAATAGGCTTCGTTTTGTTTTAGAGTCGAAGAATTTGTTAAATGATCAACAATGTGGCTTCCGTAAATACAGAAGTTCACTAGATCATTTAATGAATTTGGAGCAATGTATTGCAGAGGAATTTGCCAATAAAGAATTCATGATAGGGTGTTCTTGGACATCCATAAAGCCTATGACATGACATGGCGACATGGTATACTAATGAAGCTCTATGCTTATGGTTTAAGAGGAAATTTGCCTATTATTTTTATTTCAAATTTCTTAAGGGACAGGACTTTCTGTACAAATTGCCCCGTAACGTAACATCGGATATATTTATCAGAAGGAAAACGGGGTGCCGCAGGGAAGTGTGCTTAAATCAATCAATCAATCATTTCCTGTGGCACCCTCCCAGGGATGCATGGGGCCTCGATGAACTCACACCACCACATCCTATCTTGTGCTTTAACTCCTCAAGATCTGTTCCCCAACACTCATCTCCAGCTTCCCGTCTCATTGTCCTCACCCACGTCTCTTTTGGCCTTCCTCTACCTCCTCCTACTGCCAAAGTGCCCACCCACCCCTCAGTACTATTCCCCTGTCTCCTATACACATGTCCTAGCCACTTCCATCGTGAGAACCTAACATATTCATCGACCGGGCTGCACTCCCCGTTATTTCTCTAATTCTACTATTTGGTATCCTTTCCCACCACTTTCTAACTCCTAATATTCTTCTAAGTACCTTTTGTTTTCAAACACCCAGAATTTATTTTCCACATAGTCACTGTGCTGTGTACTTCAAGACTCGTGTCCATAAATTAAGATACTCCTAACCATTACCTTATAAAGTTTGATTTTTGTATGCACAGAAAAATTGTTATTATTCCAAATATTTTTAAGCATTCCCATTGCCTGATTAGCCTTCTTTAACGCTTATTTTCCTCCGAATTCAAAGTTCAAAGAACCATCCTTGGCTAAATAAGTACCTAAATATTCAAACCTATCAACTTGCTTCCCCAACCATACCTCCAATTACACATTCCTGCGCATTTTCTTTATTCATATTGATTATTTCAGTTTTTCCACAATTAGTAACCAAACCCACCTTGCGACCTTCACTCACCTACTTTCATTTAGTATTACTGAGTTCAATGATATGTTCTGTCATCAGCTCCCATCTCCAGGAATCTTAAATACTCGCTCTATGCTGACGATTGTGCAATATGGCACTCCTCCCGTAATGCACAATTTTCGGCTGGGCGGATTCAAGCAGCCCTTGACTCCGTCCACCTATGTTGCCTCGCAGTGGGATTTAAGTTTTCCGTCCGTAAGTGTGCCGCTGTAGTCTTCACTAATTCGTAACGTACCTAACTTGTGCTTAACTTTGGATAATCGAGCCAGTACCTTTTTCCAAATTT
>NW_027643526.1:142500-150036 GCF_032717465.1 Coenobita brevimanus
GATCGGACTATATGAGCTCTCAGCTCCCTTCCGGGAGTGGTAAAAGCTGACGATCACGACCATCCAAGTGATCCTGACCGACCCGGTGAATTACACACACACACACTTTTTGAACATTTGTCGACCTGTTCTGTGCCTGTCTGTGTACTGCACCTCCCTCTCCCATATCTCTCTCTCTGGACCCTTTGTCTCTCATCCGCAGTTTCCTTTTCCCTCCTTCCCCTCTTTATAAGGCAATCTGCTGAGTCCCAACCTTCCTCCCTCTCTTTCCTTTCCTTTCTGTCTCTCTTTCCCCCCTCTGTCACTCCCTTCCCACTTACCTCACTCTTCTTTCTCCCCTCCCTGTGTCATAACTTTTGTCTCTATTTTTTACATCTGTTACGTGTGTTACATCTTTTTTTTGTTTTTTTTCATTACTCTCCGTATTTCTTTACTTGTACTAAATCCATTTCCTTCACTGCTTTTTTCTTTTCCTCAGTAATAACTGCATGCTCCTTTTTCTCTCTCCTTTCTCCGTCTCTCCCTGTCACCCGAAATTTCTTCTTTCATTTTCCGCTCTTCCCGCTGTATTTCCCTCCCTTCACTCCCTCCGTCTCCCTCCCTTTGTCTTCCCCTCTTAACATCCCGCTCCTCTTTCTTGCTTCCTAAAATTAAACTATTTTCTTCCCACCCCTTAATCTCTACTTTCTCTCCGCAAATTTCTCTAATTTCTCTGTGTCTCTCCCTCCCTTTTTACATGAATGTTACATTCACGTTCTACTCAGCCTCAATGCTTTCGTCTTATCCTGCTTAGTTCATTCCCTGCGTCCTTGCCCAGAATAACACACTTTCCTCCTCCTGTCTGTTACCTTGCCTCCTTTTCTAATTTTTCTCATTAACGTTCTCAGTATTCCGTTTCCGTAGCTGTCTCTCCCACTGTCCCCTTTTGTTATCCCTATTTCTATGTTTGCTCCTTTTCCCCATTTCCCTCTCAGCTGTCTCCCTTTTGTCTCTACTTCACCCTGTCTCCCGGCCATTAGATGCACACCCGCCTTTTCTCTCTTTTCCCTTTCTACACTGCTTGTATCTCTATTTTCACCTCTGTCTCTTCTTCTCACACCCTGTCTCTTTTTCTTAGCTCTCGTTGTTCTCTCCTTTGCCTCTCCCCTTCTTATTTTCTCCGTAACTGTCCTCCTCATTCCTCAGGTTTCCACTCGCTCTCCCTTTCCGCCTGTTGCTCCCTGTCTTTTAACTCTCTCTCTCTCTCTCTCTCTCTCTCTCTCTCTCTCTTTCACACACACACACACACACACACACACACTTTGTAGTACACCTTTGCCTAACTTGGTTGATAATATATACTGTACTCTTCCTTTATTAGTTGTTCGAACTACACGTAATTAGAGGGTGCTTGAAACTACAGAAACCCTAGCTGGCTGTGAGCGAGAGTATGGAGGGTGCACCGGGTGGGGTTATGGGGTCGGAGAGAAAAGTGAGGGGTTTGGTGGGGAGTGTGGGACTATGTGAGGAAGGGGAGGAGGGAGGGGACACCTCTCCAGCAGTGAAGAATATTCTTAGCAGGAAAGTAACGCAAGGTATGTAAGTGCCGTTAGAGTGAAGTACCGGCAGTCTCTACTCCGGGAAAACCAGCAATATTATTTGACGCGTATGCGTCCATGGTGCGTGGCGAATATTAATTAAGTAGCAGAGTTAACTTAGAGTAAGGACTATAACGTTTTAAGTGAATCTCAACTGTCACTCATGGATGGACGTCTAGTCTTTAATAAGTAGACTGAAGCCTTATACTATGGCTATCAAGTCCAAAAGTACTTAATACTTGCTGTCAAGTCGTAAATAAGTGATTGAAATTTCCCTTGTGTCGAGATGAGACTCGGGATAATAAGTTGAAAATGTTATAACTGTGTAATTTTGTTCTGAAGTAGTGTAAATACTTTGTAGCAGATTGTTAAAAATTAAAGTAAAAAATTGTTTCTGTGTTTTGTAACCTTTAGTGTTGGAACTCAGTTAATTTTTGGGAAGTCAAGGAGGGAGTCTGGGGCAGAGAAAGGGGTATTTAATATCTTGTTGTCCTAACCTACGAGGTTACAGGTCCCTTCTGGGCTTGTCTCCACACTCTCCACGCTGCTACTGTCACACGCTACCAATACTCATTAGTGGCGGCCATTCACCGTACTTGGCGATGACTGGAGTACGAAACATACCTCGGGTAAGTAGAGAGTGGAGGACACGACAATGGTGGCAGCTTAATGGGATATTTGGAAGGCAATTAAACTTTTGAGTTAAGCGGTTCCACACCTAGGTTCTCTACACTCGTGTATGGAATTCAGTAGCTACTCTAGTTCTTACAGTGTTTCAGACGAAATTTCCTTTGCTCATTATTCTTTGATTCAGACACAGACTCAGACGAAGTACTGTTCAGGAAAATGGCTGATGCTGCAGCTGCACGGCAGGGATCGCTACCCTGTCCGACCAACTATCGCAGGCTATTGCCGATAATGCACTAAGGATGCTGTCTACCGCGTGTTAAAGAGGGTTAAAGAGCTTTTGCTGCAAGTGCAGGAACTGCCACATTACTCTGAATATCCTGGTGTCATCTTAGAAACAGACCTTAGCAAATGGCTTCAGGACATAGAGAGTAAGACTACGGGACCTAGGTGGACTATTGCCGGTCGCTTTGATGTGCCAGTCCGGGAGTTACTACTCTAGGTGGGGTACATGGCGACAGCATTGAGGACCTTTATTATCAGGGCCAATGATGACTGGGACCGGTTTAAATCTATTCTAACAACGCTGCTGTCCCCAGAACAAACTCTCCAACCTACATTTCATGCGTTAAAACATGCGCGTCGTAATCCTGGCAGAACGGTTGGTTGGAATACTGGCTGCGATTGACTAGTATAGCTAAACGCATTGGAACTCTGCCCAGCCTCGGTACTATGACTGTTCCTTGTACCATGCTTTGGACAACTTTTCTCGACGTATTCCCTGCCCAGTGGGATGCTAGAGCAACACTTGACCAGAAAGGAGTTTACAAGGCCCTGTCCGATGCCCTTTGATAAAGTTGTGAGTAAAGCCATTGAGTGGGCACAACGAAGTCACTCGTCATTGGCAGATGTAAATGTAGCAAAAGAAAAGAGAAGGGATGTAGTTGCACATGTAACTGTAGCGTCAAAAGAGGCCAAGGTTCCAAAAGAAAAAACAGGCACTGGAAAATCCACGGGGGATGCCCCAGCCAACTGCGCAATGTAGGTGCGGTGGAGGCGGGCCATCGAGCACGTACCTGTCGCGCGCCTAGCCCACTCTCGAGAGGCCAGGTTTTTGAGACTTCTGGAGGAGGAGGAGGCCACTGAATGAGACTTGTAGGTGCTCAAGGAAGCTTTTTGAGACTTCTTGCAGGAGGGGAGGAAAATACTGCTGTAGGTGTACTCAAGAGAGGCTTTTGAGACTTGTGAACGAGGGGAAGGAGGCTTCGAGAGTGAGACTTCTGCAGGAGAGTAAGGAACCGAACCTACTAACACAGCCGCGACACTCTGTCCCTGGAGGGAGTGACAGGGCGTCAGTCCTCTGCTTATCTCACTCGCGGTCCCACACTGACTCCCATTCACCACTGCGCTCCCTCGGCCCTCTCTCTAGACTTGGAGAATTGACGGCTAGGATGCTGGGTCGACTTATACATTTATAATCATTCTTTTGCCTTATCAACGTTTCTCTGTCTCAACCAGAGTTTAGGGACTGCTTTTACTTAATCCTTTGTCTTCACTTATATAACCACCAAACGTTTTCACAATAAGGCAAGTTAATATTAAAAAAGGAAAAACATAAAACTAACACACTAAAAGGTGGGTTTAGCTGAGCTTGAGAATAAATTGGTTTTGGGATAAATAATTACACTGAGAAAGAGTGTCTGAGAAAGAGGTTGGATCTGATTAGTATGGTAATAAAGACAGCTTTGGGGTAGTCTATGGATAATTAAGATAGAAGATAAATAATAACTAAGAGAATAAATAGGAACTTCTGATAATTATATGGTAAATGGAGGGTTTGTCTTAATATGGAAATAAATTAACAGGTTTGTGGGTTGGAGAAACAGAGGGCAGGACACACCAAACAAAACCTTGCGTAGTTTTATCACGGGGTTCATCTCATCACTAAATAGCCTTAAACATGTCTCCCTAGCCTTTGTGTATGTGTGTGTGTGTGTGTGTGTGTGTGTGTGTGTGTGTGTGTGTGTGTGTGTGTGTGTGTGTGTAGACAGGTAGGGTAGGAAGACAGGCAGGCACGCAGGGACACACAGGTAAGTGGGTAGGTAATTAGGTAGGCAGACAGTGGCAGGCACACAGGCAGGTAAGCAGGTAGGCAAGTTAGTCCATCCTAAACCTAAACTGAATCTTTTAAATGTAATCTCTTCAGAAAAGGGACTAAGAATTATGACCAAGGCGCCTGATACACTGTTGGTAACGAGTACTACTGTGCCATCTCAAGTCAGTCACGAGGCTATAAAAATATCCACCCAATTCTCCTCTCAGCAACATACAGGGGAAGAGGCTTGATAACTGGGGCACTGGTCGAGGGAGCTAGTGATTTGAGGTGCCAGGGTCATCGGTGTTGGTTAGTGATGTTACAGGGAGCTAGTTTTGGTGATGAAGCAGGAAACTGCCTCAAGAACACGAACACGATAACGAACACACACACACACACACACACACACACACACACACACACACAGTATAACCTCAGGTATGTGTCACTTTCCATATGCCTACAGACTTATGCCTCACCCTTTATAATGAGGAGGACCATAGAGGTCAGAAGAGGGAGCTACAATTATTATCATTCAAGTGTACAATTTTCCTGCTTGGAATGATTATAACCACTGATGCTATCGGCTCTAAGTACAGGCTTGCTGAGGGATCCTAAGTGATTTGCATGATAAGGGGAAATTACAATGAGGAAAAGAATTAATGAAGGTAGGAGTGTGGAGGATATAAATGGGGGAAAGAATAAATGAGAAAGTAGGGAAAAGGAAAATATAAAAATAAAAATATAAACTGAGATGACATGAGAGAAAAGTGATACCATGCCTTTTGCTGATAGGAAATTCCAGCACCTTATTACATGGACTGAGGGTAGCGAAAGGGAACTGGTCCAAAGTTTTCCATTTTCTACTTACAAAATGCTGCGGTAAAGGACGCACGCACGCACACACTCACTCACCCACTCTCTCTCTCTCAAAAGAAAAAAAAAAGATGCACAATTAACTTTTATGTCATGCCAGAACACCAAAATGTATTGTATCACCGAAAACTCAAGAACGGTAGATTTTACAGCCAATAAAAGAAACTGGAAGGGAAGTCTCAAAGAAATCGTTTTATATGCTCCAGACGAAACACCTGGCACAGCTTTTGATTGTGCCTTAAGGACCCGAGACCAATTTAAGAGACCGAGGTGGACCAGAATACTAAGAAAGTGTATCGCCTTTAATATGAGAGACTTTGGAGACGAGAGAAGTAGGAGAGGGCTTGAGATGAGAGGATTAGCTCAGTTCAATACGAGAGGCCTTTGGATAGGAGTGAAGCAAGACAAAAGGAAACTTCAGGTCAGAAAATTATCTATTTCAATACGAGAAACTGAGGAGGGGAGTGAAGTTAGAGAGGAAGGGTTGAGGTTAGAAAAGGAAGCGTTCGAGTTGCAGAGAAGGTTTGGCATATGGAGGAGGAGGAAGGGTGACATGGAGGTGATTCATTTGTGGTCACCTCCTGACGGGATTAAGGCATCTGGTGACAGACAGGTAGACAGTTAGATGATTGACTGACTGACTGAATGATTGATAAGTGAAGTTTGTATGGAAGACGTAAATTTGGACCAGCTTAAAGTGAGTGTACAGTAGAAATGGATGGTCGAAGTAGTGTATACAGGACAAAAAATCTGCCAAGTGAAGGTGAAGGTAATACAGAAATGGGTTGGGAGATGTATGTATGTATGAAGGACGAGAAAATGGACCAGGAGATATATGTATGAAGGACGAAAATAATGGGCCAGGTTATTGTGAAAAGACCTATAATTATCACAGTATAAAAAACAAAAGGAATCAATAAGCTTCAAGTACTGAAGATACAAGTCCTTCTCAAGCTCCGTAGAGAGAAGCCATAAACCACACACAGAGGCCAATTAAGGAAACTCGCCAATGAACGAGCAAGATGATGACCATAACCATTTTCGTAATAACTTTCCTTGTATATCTTGCACGTAGGTAGGTTTGTACAACTTTAAGATGTGGAAACTGATTAGGCTTGCGTGTAGATGTTATTGTAGGGGGGTGCGTGCGCGCAAGGAAAGGGGGGGGAGGTCATGTAAATGCCCTACTGGGTGTTTGCACTTTGCTCATAAAAACACACTACAGAACTAATATGTGAGTGTTACAGCAGACCAACGCTACATATCACTACTATTTTAACCATCAATATACTTTCAGCTGGAGATCCACGGTCGCTCAGTGAAAGCGTTTTTTGTCTCGTGATCTGTTTTTAGGGTAACTCAAACCAAGGCGGCCATTTAACACTACACCGACGCTTCCATCTCGTAAGCAGTGGTGCTCTCCCTCCTCCCACTTCAATGCCCTCCCCTCTAGCTCACACCCCAACTGTGTATTTCTCCTAACGCTTTCTGTCACATTTGGTGTGCATTGGTATGCTGTGGATAACCAGCCAGGCACCGCGGAGCTGGGCCGCACACGTCAACACTGCCACCTAACATTGGGGTAACTAAGGTGGTAACCGTTGGTATGGCGGCGATATGTGAAAGTAGAGGTAGACGGCCTGGCGCCATGAGCTAAGCGAAGCAGGTATACACCCCATCACACCAAGAGCGACACTGAGGGTCGCTGACTGGGCATAGGGGTTTTAAATGGGTACAGGCAGACAGGTAGACGCCGCATTGGGGGCGGGGCTTGCAATAAAGAAAATTCCCACATAATGTAGGGGACCCTTATGTAACTTCGACTAATCTTTATACCGTCCATTGTCGTTTCGTTTTTATTTTCTCTCTCTCTCTCTCTTTGTTCTTACGTTGCCTCATATTAAAAGGTACCTTTATTTCTTACCGGCGGTGGTCTAATATAAATTTCCATGTGGCTCCATATGTGGACACTCAGGGTAGATTGTGTTTTCCATTCCTTTCCAGCCTAATCTATAGTTTATCACATCTTTCCTGGCTTATTTCCCAGCGATATCTATACTGCATTCGGATCTTCTACACTCGTTATTTCCTGCTTTCAATCAGTTGCTTTGTACTGTGATCGTATCGTATCTTTTATAAAAGCTCCAATAAGCTTGCATGCGTCGGTCTTAGTCACATGATGGCTCTCCACGCTGCTTCGATCTCTGGCAGCCTCCCTATTCAGTCCCTTATCTCTGAGGTCACACTCTATGACCTCGTCTCAGGTCTTTTTCGGTCTGCCTCTCGCAACCCTACCCCCCGACGTTCACACTTCTTACTGTAGATCCATAATATCTGAATGTTTCTTGTCTGCTTCTTACC